>NW_027183598.1:0-190488 GCF_041296385.1 Aphelocoma coerulescens
AAAGATTCTGCAGTGCATAAACTAAGGAAAAAAGTCAATCTCTACTTCCCATTAACAGCAATGTTTGGACCCTTCCCAGCAAGCTGGGCTTCAGCACAGGGAATGGTTTCTCCAGGAGGCAAACGTTGAGGAATCACGAAAGCCCCCACACACCCTTCCTCCTCTCTCCCTTAGCTTCAGCTATCTGAGCTGGAGTCATACGGTATGGAACATCCCCTTGGCTAATTGGGGTCAGCTGGCCTGCTTGTGTTCCCTGCCAGGATCTTCTAAATGCTGCTGCTCCCTTTAGCTCTTGGACACCTACTGACACAGAGCTGGGAAAAAACATCCCCTGGCCACCAGCTTACAAGGTGAGTTACGCCAAAGTAAGAGCTCTGTGGGAAATCTCTATCCATGCCCATCCTTTTAATCCATCTGTGCACATAGGGGCTGCCCATAGATGTGTCTGGTATCTGAAGGAGTGCACAAGCACCGTGACTGACACTTTCCCTCTCCATGTGCGTTCCACAGCTATGGGTACACAGACGTGATGGAAAGCCTGGTACAGCCAGAGCCTTCTGTCCCTGCAGAAGGGAGCGCGGCGGGTGGGGGCGGTTGGTGGGCAGCGAGTCCCGGACAGCGGGCGAGATCCGGCTCCACAGGTGCCAGGCCCCGCTAAGGCTTAATGCCGGCTCCTCTGCAACAGCAAAGACCTTCAGCCGTGTCACTGCCCAGAGGGGCAGTGCTGGCCCGGCCGCACAGCTCGTTTTCCCCACAGGTTGCAGGAGATGAGAACACAACGCTTGCAAACACCGACTGTGAGCCACAGCTCTGGGTGCTCAGCGTTAAGCTCAGCTCTGGGAGCGCTGCACCAAGCTTCAGGGGATGCACTGGGAGCCCGGCTGGGCTCTGCCCTGGGGCCATCCTCCAGGGACAGCTGCAAACAGGGAGCATTTGGTTGCCACAAAGAGCCAAGCCATGGCTGCAGGGAAGCTGCTCCGGCTGCGGCCTGCACTGTTGTGTGCTGTGCTCTGGGGCTGCTGCTCCCCACAGAGGGGACTGCACTGGGGTGCCAGAGGAGACAGAGAAGCTCCAGCTTAAGCCTAACTGGGCTGGGTGGCTGGGCTGGGAAGGGTGGCGAGGGTCAAGGGCATTCACAGAGCTCATCCTGCTCTGTGAAGAACGAGGAAAAGGAAGTGGGAAGCCAGCAGTGAGCAGAGCTGAGGCCTGGAGAGCAGCTCTGAATGACCCCCAAATCTCACCAGACCTCTGAGACATTGCTGTTCTTCAGCCAGTGACAACATGAGTCCCTAAACCTGGGGCTCACTCTTCCTCGTGGCCAGGGGCATCAAGGAAGGCTACAGTGCAATGGGGACTGCGGTGAGCTGGGAACTCACTGGGGGAAAGAGGGAGCACTTGTGGAGCAAAAGGCAGGTGGGGGAGAGAACTGCTCAGAGAAGAGCTGAGCTTCAGCTTGAGCAAGCTGAAAAATGGCATTGGGGGTCATCCCAGACTGATTTCATTTCAGAACTTATTGAACAAGTTTGTTATTGGGGGGGTGTCATATTTTCCCCCGGAGGTGCACACTCTGCAAACTTGAGCTGCACTGCCGAGCTACTCAAGCACGTCTCTGCTGCAGGTCACGGCGTTTCTTCTTTGGCTTCTCGTGGCCCCGGGGCTGAGCCGCAGCAGAGCCTTGGTGGAGCCCAGAGCAGCCTCAGCATCCACAGAGCCCGGCTGCAAGGAGAGAAAGCAGAAAGCACCCGTCAGCTGAAGGCTCCCATCCCCCTTGTCCCAGCCGCCCGCGGTGCCCAGGCCGTGCTGGCCGCGCTCAGGGCGCTGCCCAAAGCTGCCCAGCATTGCTGCCTCTGGCAGGAGAGCAGGAGGGCAGGACACGTGCCCAGCCTGCAGCCGGCCATGGCACAGCCACCTCCTCAGCAGCTGCCCAGAGCAGGATGCTGCTGCGCTTGCTGCCGTCTCCCAAAAGCCCTTATCCCAGCCATGCTGCGTGTGCTCAGGGATGTGCCTAAACTTTGCCATCAATTCTTTCCTTTGGAGGAGAGCAGGAGAGCAGGACATTGCCACCTGCTCAGCAGCTGCCAGTGCGGGATGCTCCTGAGCCCGCTGCTGTCTCCCAGCACTGCTATTCCCCCCGTGCTGCAGAGACGAGGATCCACCTGGAGAGAGCCGTCGTGGGAGCGAGAGCCGGCCCCAGGTGCTGTGCCAGCCCCTCCTGAAAGGGTGCTCCCCGCAGACCATCTGGTGCAGCACGATGCCCAGGGACCAGACGGTCGCTGCCTCGCCGTGGTACCAGCCTAACAGGGTCCATTCCGGGGGGCTGTAGGACGGTGTTCCTATGGAATAGAGGTGGAGTTCTTCAGGGGGACGCTGCCTGCTCCCAGAGCCTCGCCCCAGCATCCCTGGGCATGCGGGGGCCGCAGCAGCGGCACGCGGCGTGACCCGCTGCCCTCTTGCCAGCACCTGGGACTTGCGTACAAACTGGGGGTTGGAAAAGAAGCCGCTGGTGTCGCAAGAGGGCAGCGGAAGCCCTGGCAAGGCCCGAGCATTCCATGCAAAGGAAAAACCCACTTGGTGCTGGGGAAAAACCACGCTTTCATCCTCCCTGCCTGCACTGCCCCAGAAACCATTCTTAAGCCAAGGCAAGCACGGGCAGCAGAGCAGTCCGAGCCCTGTCTCGCCTGCACACCAAACGGGCTGGAGCACAGGTTCTGGGCCCCCCTCTCTGCTACTCCCACCCACGGGTGTTTCTGTGACGCTGGCTGCCCCAGCCCCAGCGCCAGTCCTGGGCAGAGTGGCTGGCGAAAGGCTGCCAGCAAGGCTGGAAAATAGCCCTTCAGCCAGCGCCGCTCAAAAGCAGCTCAGCTGAAGACTCCGGCTGCCATGACTGGCAGCAAAAGGGAGAATCCCCCCTGCCACAGCTGGCTTTGGGCTGTGAGATGTTGGGCCGTGAGATGTTGGGCTGTGAGATGCCGCTACCAGGAGCCTCCCCCTGCGTGGGCTCACCTGCAAAGCTGGTGTAGGCTGCGGCTTGCAGGTAGGTGCCACAGCCAAAGTCGATGAGTTTGGCCTGCCCGGTTGCCAGGTCAACCAGGATGTTCTCCGGTTTGATGTCCCGGTGCAGGACCCCGCAGCTGGTGCAGTGCCGCACGGCCTCCAGCACCTGGCGGAACAGGTGCCGCGCCACCTCCTCGCACAGGAAGCCCCGTGCCCAAATGAAGTGAAGGAGGTCCTGAGACCGCTCCGGGCGCTCCAGCACCATCACCACGTTGTTGGGGAGCTCCAGCCACTCGTGGAGCTGGACGATGCCAGGGAAGCCAGCGGACACCTTGTCCAGCAGCACGATCTCCAGTGGTGCTCGGGTGCCGTCGGGCTGTGGGAGGAGCACGGTGCTGTCAGCGGAGCTGATGCCGTGCCGGGGCTCGGGAAGCCCTCAGCCAGCCGGGGACGCTCTGCGCGCTCCGCTGGCCCCACGGCCGCTCTCCCTCGAAGTGTTCTGGCGGCTTCCACCCTGCCGGGCCTCGGCTCATCCCCGCCCGTCGCGCCCCGGCTTCTCCCGCTGCCCCTCGCTCACTCACCAGCTCGCCCCAATGGCCGATGCGGTTCCGCGGCACCCGTTTGATGGCCACCTGCAAGGCAAGGGGAGCAGCGGGCTGAGCTCGCCGCCCGCCGTGCCCAGCCCCATGCTCCTTCTCCTCCTCCTTTGCCCCCCGCCTCCTGCGCCCGCCGCCGGCCCCGCCACTCACCGGGGCGCCGTCCGAGAGCCGCGTGGCCGCGAAGACGCTGCCGAAGCCGCCGCGCCCCAGCAGCGAACCCAGCCGGTAGCGCTCCTTCAGGCCCTGCTGCGCCTTCCGTGCCCGCGAGACGCGGCCGTCAGCGCTCGGCCCGGGGCCAGGAACGGCCCCCGAGCGCCGCTCAACCGCCCCGGGCCGGCCATCCCCACATGGGGGCTCTTTTGGAGGGGCCACCGGCGGCTCGGGGCCGGCGGCCGCGCTCAAGAGCGGCGGAGCTCGGAGCGGGGAAGACGCTGCGGAGGCGGCGGGAGCGGCCGCGCCGCCTGTGTCCCCGGCGGGCCCCGGGAGGAGCCGAGGCCGGGACCGGGGCCGGGGCCGGGGCCGGGGTAGGGGTCGGGCCAGCCGGAGCCAGGGGCTGGCGATGCTGCCCAGGAGCCAGGCACTGATGCCCGCCCAGCAGCGCCACAGCCAGGACGGCGAGAGCCGGGCGGAGGCGGGACCGCGGCGGGACGCCCGGGGGCGGGGAGGGGGCAGCCCCGCCCGGGGCCGGGGGCGGGCCGGGGGCATGGCCCGGCCGGGCCTGGGGAGAGGGAGGCCGCGGGAGGGGGGGTTGGGGAACGAAAGGGAGAGCGGGAGAGGGTGCGAGACACTGGGAGAGGGAGAGGAGGAGCAGGAGAAGGGACGCAGAGGGTTCGTGGACTCGCTGCTTTTGTGCTGCTGCCGCTGCTGCCGCTGCTGCCGCTGCTGCCGCTGCTGCCGCTGCTGCCGCTGAAGCGCTGGGAGCGTTTGTCCGCGTGTCCGTGTGTCCGGTGCCCGTGTGTCCGTTCCCCCCCGCGCGCCCCACGGCCGAGCCCCGCGCGCCCCGGGGCAGCACGGGCCGCTCCGCTCCGGGGCCGAGGCGGAGTCCCGGAGCATCTCTTCCTCCCGCAGCCACACCAAACCCGCTCGGCCATTGGGAGCAGTTTTGCACACGTTTCCCTTTGAAGGGCTCCTCTCTACCCCCATTTCCAAGGAGTCTCCCTGGGGTTTTGGCACCTGCAGCGACAGGGCAGCGATTGGGCTTCAAAGTGCAAGAAAGACATGGAGGGGCTGGAGCACGTCCAGAGATGGGAATGGAGCTGGGGAAGGCTCTGGAGGACTTCTGAGGGGCAGCTGAGGGATCTGAGGGGGCTGAGCCTGGAGGAAAGGAGGCTCAGGGGGGACCTGGCTCTCTCCAAGTCCCTGACAGGAGGGGGCAGCCAGGAGGGGTGGGGCTCTGCTGCCAAGGGAAAGCACGAGAGGAAATGGGCTCGGGGGAACTCTTGGGGTGGATGGTGGGGAAATTCTCATCCTCCGTGTCTCGACAAAGGGGGAGGGGGGCAGGGGTGGGGCACGACCTAGGGACACGGGGGTGGTGACGCTGGGCTGGGGACACGGGAAAGGGCACGGGAAGCCAAAGCCCCGCTGAGCGCTGGCGCTGGGCTGGCACGGGGTGAGCCGGCAGCAGGGCCCCGCAGCCCTGAGGGACTCGCCCTGACGGCTGGGGAGTATTGATCCCGGTCTCTAAAAAATGAGACTCAGTAAAATATCATTAAAAGGTGCCTCCTTCTCCTTCTCCTCCTCCCCCATCCTTTCTCCTGCTCCCCCTGGGCCCAGCGCCCACCCTTGGCCCCCCGTTTTCCCAGCGCGGTCGCATCCCGCGGGAGGAGCCGGGATGGAGCCGGGATGGAGCCGGGAGAGGTCGGGCTGGGGCAGGGCTGGGCTCTGGGCCCGGCCTGGGCGCCCCCCACGCGCCCCCTCCTCAAATTCCCCTGGCGGGGGGCGCTGGGAGCGAGGGGGGGCGCAGGCGGGGTCCGGGTGGGGAGCGCTGAGCGCTGCGGGTCTGCCTGGCAACTGGTGAGTCACCAGCGCCGCGCGCTCTGATTGGCTGAAGGTTGTTCAACGCCTTCTCTGATTATCTGATACTCGCGGGGGATTTTGGTTGGTCGTTGGGGGCTGTGGGGCGGCTTAGGGGGGGGGGTCTCTGCGCCTTTGGGGTTCGCTGGGTGCCGATTTGGGGTTCAGGTGCCTCCCAAGGCCCCCCCGGGGGGGGGGGTGACACAGGGGTGACACACGGGGGTCCCCATTCTCGATCCATCCTGGGGCCGGTTCTGCCCCCTCCACTCTCGGTCCCCCCGCGGGATCCCCCAAAGTCCCTTCCCACTGTTTCCCAATAAACGGGACCAGGGCGAACTGGGAAGCCTTCCTGGAAACACTGGGAGCAGCCGGGCAGGGGCAGAGTGACAGCGGGGCTGGGGGGGACACACGACCCCCAAAATCAGCGCGGGGATGGAGCGGGGGGTCCCGGCCGGGCCCGAGGCCACGGGGAGGGGCTGCGGCCACCGGTGGCTCAGGAGCTCTGTGGGCAGAGCAAAGGGGGTGACACCGGGCTGGGGGGCCCCGGGGGACCTCAGAGCTCCAGGGGAGGGGGGACACGACCCCCGGGCCCCTCCCGTCACCTGCTTGCGCAGGTAGAAGCCGAGCCCCAGCGCCAGGAAGACAAAGCCCAACACGAAGCCCCCGATCCCCGTCAGCATCTTGGGGGGTGGAGGGGCAGCTTTGGGGGGGGGGGGTGGACGGCAGAAGGATCCGGAAAACGGCGGCGGCTGACGGGAAGGGACCGGAATGGACTGGGACAGAATGGGATGGACTGGGACAGAATGGGATGGACTAGGACAGAATGGGACAGGAGGATACACTGGCACCAGGATCAGGACTGGACAGGGCCAGATTTGGAGCACCAGGGATTATACTGGGATATATTGGGACCACACTGAGGGTTACTGGGAACATACTGAGGCCCAATGGGTGCTGCTGGGATATACTGGGAGTGATTTGCATCATACTGGGAATGACTGGGATTGTACTGGGAGTGACTGGAACCACAGTGGTGGTGAAAGGGCACAATTGGAAAGATGCAGGGGGCAATTGGGATCATCCTGGGAGCAGCTGGTCCATACTGGGGTCATAGTGGGATCATAGTGGGAGTGACAGGGTCATGTTGCAGTGACTGGCATAGTGCTGGGAGTATCTGGGAGTGACTGGGATCATACTGGGGGTGACAGGGATCAAACCAGACTCATACTGGGAAGTTACCTGGAATCATCCTGGGGGTGACTGGACTCATACTGGGATCATGCTTTGAGCAACTGGGTCCATGATGGGGCAAAAGGCATCATAGAGGGACTGAATGGGAGTGGCTGGGTTCATACTGGAAGTGACTGGGGCTGTACCTTACTCCTACTGGGAGGGACTGAGAGTGAAAGGAACCATACAGGACATGACTGGGAACAACTGGGACCATGTTGGGGGCAAGTGGGATCTTCTTGGGAATGACTGGGAACATAAAAGCTTGAGTGGAGTTTTTATCCCGTGGCATTCCTGGGGAGCAGCGGCAGCTCCGTGCCCCCAGCCCGGGGGGTGGGAGCAGGGGAACCGGTGGCAGCATCTTCGGGGCACAGCCGAGGGCTGGGGGGCTCCTCCCCCAATTCATTTTCTCTGCCCAATTCAAATCATCCCCTCCCATTCAAATCCCCTCCGTTCACATTTTCTCCCCACCATTAAAGTTTCCTTGCCCCAGTTCAACTTTTCTCCCCAATTAAGCCCTGAGGCCCCACCCCATCCCCGGCTCCTCCCAGCAGGATCCGGCCGGGACTTTCTGGAAACAGCAGCGGAAAGAGTTCAAAAATTCCTCATTACTTCCATCGATTTCCTTGGTTTCCGGGGCATTTTCCTGCGGCTGCTCCGGGCCAAGGCTGAGGGGTCCCCTCGGGCTCCAGCCCCTTTCCAGACCCTTTTTCCAGCTCCTTTCCTCAGCTGACCCAAAGCTGCGGATTTTGGGGAGCGGGAAGAGTCGCTCTGCTCGGGGGTCCCCGCAGTGCCCCAGGGAGGCCCCGAGGCCGCAGCGTGGTTCCCTCCGGCCCCTTGGAGTGTTTGGAATCTCCAACTCTCAGCAATCGCTGTCCGTGGCATTCAATTCCCCCTGCAGGGTTTTCCCCCAGACCGGCTTTCTTTCCAGAGGGTTTTGTGGTTTCGCTTTGAGCTGGGGCCTGAGGGCACCGGAGCGGCCGCGGGTGCCGGGGCAGGAAGGGCTGAGGGACAGCAGTGCCCCACAAACCTCCGGGAGGGGGACAAGGGCTGGAGGGGGCAAAGAGAGAATAAACACAAGATTTTAGAAAAAGAAAAAAATCCAGTAAAATATAGATGATATCTAAAATATAATAAAAAGAACTGAATAAAGAAAGTAACAGCAGAGCTTCTTCTCCTGGGACTTTGGGTTCCTTGTCCAAGCTCCGAGCTGGGTGTGAGCCAGAAACCAGTGCCTGGGAGAGCCATTGCTGCTTGAAGGGCTTCCTATGGCCAGAACTAAAGTGTCGAGTATCAAGGAACAGCTTGAGGTTACAGAAGCGCCAGCGCTCCCGTTGGATTCCCTCGTTTGAAGCTGAAAGCGGAGCTCCATCTGTGACTCTGCTTTGTAAGGATTGAATGTAAAACTCCAGAGCAATCCCCGTTTCCCTCCCTCCTCTGGCCAGCGGCGCACGGAGGAGGGATGGGAGTTTCGGTGAGTCCGTGCTTCCCCCGGAGGGACAGGAATCCTTGCCGTGTCCAGCGGGGGTCCCTCCCCAGCCGTGCGGTCACTCCCCGGCCCGGCCCTGAGGCGCGGGGCAGTCGCGGGGCAGCCGCGCTCCGGCCCCGTCAGCAGCAGCGCCGCTTCGTGCCGGGCAGGAGCGGCAGAAGGAGCCGGGCGGCGGCGGGGGCTGAATCCCGGCAGGAGGAGGAGGAAGAGGAAGAAGAAGAAGGGGCCAGGTCGGCCTGCGGTGTCCGATGGCCAGGGAGCAGCGGGGAGGCCTCGGGGAGCGGCGGCGGGCGGGGCTCTGTTGGAGCCGCCCCGAGGGGTTTGTGCCACGCCGGGTCCCTGAAGGAGTCGCTCCGCGGCACGGGTGGGCTGGGAACATAAGGAAATGAAGAGAAGAGAAGAGAAGAGAAGAGAAGAGAAGAGAAGAGAAGAGAAGAGAAGAGAAGAGAAGAGAAGAGAAGAGAAGAGAAGAGAAGAGAAGAGAAGAGAAGAGAAGAGAAGAGAAGAGAAGAGAAGAGAAGAGAAGAGAAGAGAAGAGAAGAGAAGAGAAGAGAAGAGAAGAGAAGAGAAGAGAAGAGAAGAGAAGAGAAGAGAAGAGAAGAGAAGAGCCGCACCGAGACGCGTCTCCCCCGCCCGCGTCTGAAGGAGCTGCACCGAGGGACGGGCGGAGGTTGAGTAGATTAAAATACAGAGAACAGAGTAAAAGAGAATAAAAAACTGCACCGGGATGTCCGCGGCGCCCGGTGTCACTGACGAGCCGCACGGCGGGACGGGCGCTGTCGGGTGTGGCCAGAAGGGCAGTGCCGAGGAGGGTGAGAGGTGAGAATAGAAAAAAACAGTAGGGAGAATAGAATAAAATGCAATAAAAGACCCACACCAGGGAATCTCCGCAGCCCCGTGTCACTGAAGAGTTGCACCGAGAGAGCGGCGAGAGGTGACGGTGGTGAAAAGTGGAGTATTGCTGATGTAGGGAAGCTGAGAATTATCCTGGAGCTAGAAATGGACCAATCGTCATCCTGATGATTAAGCTATGAAAGAAAAAGCTGGGACTCAGCAGAACTGGACCAGGCATGAGCTGTCAGCCTGAACAGGTCACCAGGAGGACAGAATGATGAAGATGAAGATGAAGATGAAGATGAAGATGAAGATGAAGATGAAGAAGTAGCTGGAAGACCCTTGGTTTCAGCCCTTGGTTTCAGCAGGACTGGCAATAAAAGGCTGTAAAACCTTCAGAACCCTGGAAGATTCCCTTCCTTGCCACACTGGGCCTAAGCTGGACAGCGCCTTCGAAGCCGTGCGCTCTGGACGGGCTGTCCTGTTCATGGCTTTGCGCTGCTTCCCAGCGGCCCAAGGCTCTCCCCCCTCACAGAGGGGCCCTGCCCCGCCCCACGCGCCCCGTGGCCGCTCCCGCTCCGCCCGCCCTGCGGAGATGTTGCCCCCCCACCCGCCCCCCGTGCCCTGGCATCCCCCAGCGCCAGCCGCCCCTCAGGGAGGGGCAGGAGGAGGGAGCAGGCCCCGCTTGTTCCCCTTTCCTGGCGGTCACGTGGCATCCAAGAGCCAAGGAGGGCTGAAATGGCACGTCCCCCAAACGCTTCCCTCTCTGGTCCTTTTGGGGCACTAACGCGCTCTGCTCAAGGGAGTCCGAGGGCCTACGCTCGGCTTTCCCTGCTAAGGCCTCATTCTTCCTTCTGTAAGCTCTATAACTGGCTGGTTGACGTTAGCTCTCTAGGAGATGGGGAAAACGAGACGCTTTCAAATTGGGGGAATTACCCTGGTAAATTACTGCAGTTTTTCAGCAACAGAATTTCAAGGTGCAGCTGGGCCTTTCAGCCATTGCATCGATTTTCAAATGGCACCCGCAGCATCCGACGTGTGAAGAGCCCAGTGTGAAGCTCCTCAAAGACACTGCAGCAGTTGTCCCCCAGCAGACAGGACGTGTCTGTGCTGAGTCACCAGAAAAGAGAGCTAAGCCCGGAGTCATTCGTGCATGGGCAAGCAGAGTTGGTTTCCAGAAGAGTTGCATGCACTCGTTTCCCTCTCCCACTCAGTACTTGCTCTCCTCTTTCAAGCTGGCTCCTGCCTTTAACTGGAGCTTTTGACAGAGAAGGGAATGACTGCATCTCATTTTCTTTGGGATGTGGCTATCCAAATGTCTGCAAGGAATCTTACAGGGAGCATGGAGCCTGGGCAAACATCTGTGAGGCTGCAGCTTTTGACTGCTTGAAACGGGCCTTCTTTGGGCTCGGCACCTGCAGGCCACCGCAGAGCGGTAGCCGCAGGCTGCTGCCAGAGCTGCAACACAACAAAACTGTGGCAGCCCGAGAATCAGCGCGCAGCTCTTCTGCATGTTGTCCGACGTTAAGGTGCCAAAGAAAGAGCAAGCAGGAAGAGAGGAGCTTTGTGTCAGGAGACAAGCCAACACCTCCCTGCCAGAAAGGGAGGTCAGGCTCCAAAGTGAGTCCGAGCAAAGGTCAGCATGCACCTACGTGCTCAAGAGGCAACTGCGCACTGCAGTACTCCTGGAAACTGATTTCCTTGGCTTCTTTTGTCCCCTAAATGTCATCAAAGCAGTTAGGGCTTTCAGAAGCAACAAAGATGCCAGCAGGAACAAGCACACTTGCTTTTAGTCAAAGCCTTGGGGAGGAAAAGCCACGTTTGCTTGGATTTCTTGGGGGCCTGCTGGATCGGTGCATTTTCGGAGTTACCCCGGGATGCCTTGAGCACTGGCTTATGGACGGTAAGGATTTTTTCTCCTGCTTTATGACTGAGGAGATCTTCCCAGGCTTTTCTTTTGCGTCAGCTGTACAGAAGATTTCGGTTGCCGGGCGTAACTACGCCAACAGAGCCAGAGCGGCTGCTATTGTGACGTCAAGGGAGCCGGGCCGCATCACAGTGCTGTCAGCGCGACGTTGTCCCGGCGCGCGCGAGGCCTCCTTGTCCAGAGCAGCTCTTTGGCTCGCTCGCTGCAGGAGGACCCTCGTGACTGAGGCGTTCTCAGCAGACGGCCTGCACCCCGAGAGGAGTCTTGGTTTTTCCCCCGGGTGGCATTCAGTGTGCAAACCCGCACAGCACTGCTAGAATGATCGGGCAAGTCTGTGCCGCGGTTTGCACGGTTTTTTCTGTGGCGTATTCCGGCTACTTCCTGACCCACCTGACTCGTAAGTAAAGGTTTATCCTGGGGGTAGCCATCACACGGCTTTTGCTTCACTTTGCTCTTGATGCTCGTTTGTAGTGATGAAGCAGATTTGGGAGCAAAAGTGCCATTAAGGTGCCGCTCCTTTGCTAAAGCTCCTGCCAACAGCATCAGCTAAAAAGGGGGTGTCTGCACTCGCTGGCGGCTGGAGAGTATTTGCAACGTAACCTGCAGGGGTTGCGTTCCCTCCACGGGAGAGCGCGTGGCATTGGACACTGTCATTTCCTCAGCTTGCTGCTTCAGCCGAGACAACTGCAAATTGCAGGCTGGCAGGGAGCCTCACAAGTACTTCTAAAACTTGCCCAGGAGTGAGGGAAAGCACTTTCTTGCTCCAAATCCTGCCATTAGAGGCCTTGGCTCTCTGCTATGACCCTTGACAGTGTGCCAAGAGAGCAATTCCCTTGGCAATGAAGTGCAAGCTCCTAACCGCTTAGGCTTTGCTCCTGAACCCAGGAGCTGTTCCTGGGCTGCTTTAGAAGAGAACCGCCACAGCTATGGGGCCCTTTGTGGAAGCTTTCCTGGGGGATCATTTGCAGCAAATGGATGGGAATTAGTGCATGCAATTTATTTAAAAAACAAACAAACAAACAAAAACCAAATTAAAAACAACCCAACAACAACAACAACAACAAAAAACCAGAAAAGAAAGGTTGCAGAAAAGAGAAGAGGAAAAAGCTGCTTGAGCTGTTGGGCAGAACAGAAGCTCTGACTTAAAGGCCACTTGGCATTTCTGTGATCGTGTTTCTGTTTCTTCAGCGACAAAAGTAGAGAGAGCCTAGTATAGTGTCCTTGTTGTTCTCTTGCTTGCAGTGGGAAAATCTTGTGTTGCTCCTGGAGGGATGTTGGGAAAGGAAAATGCTCTCTGTTGGGACTGACTTGTCCTGTGGGACTCCCCAGCACAGGCACTTTTCTAACGGCATCTGGTTCCTTTTGCCTTGCTCTCTGCAGGTCACCTCACACGCGGATGGAGACAAGCCCGTCCTTTGGTGAGTGGCAAAGGAACCTCTGACCTTGCTGGCATGTAAGAATTGTGCGGCAAGCTGTGAGCTTGGCCTGTTGTGGTAGAGTGTAGAGTGCCAGCCTGGGAGGCGGAAAGAAAGGCCAAGTCGGTGTTGGCATCAGCAGCAGCAAAGGGAGCACTGGCTCTTTCCTAATTTTCCATTGAAGAGCCTTTCAAGAGATGAAAGGCAAGTGTGGCAGGCCAAAGGTGTCTTGCTGATTCTAGCCAGGGTGGAGGATCAAATGCACAGCAAGACGGAGCACCACCTAATTTGCCCACCTTAAGAGGGTGAATTTCACGACTCAGAATCCCACTTTGATCAAAGTTTCTGATTTCCCCTTAGTCTGGGTGAAAAGAAAGCAGCTTACGGAGCTGACAAGAAAGCAGCTCCTAAAGGACTGGCTGCTCCCTGTCCCTCTCACTGCTGTCTGTCTGCAGGGCTCACCAGCAGGGTCAGCAGCTCCTCTGGCTCCCTCTCTTGCTGAGGAAGATGCGGAAGAGGAGCCAAATGACAAGAAGCCTCCAGCTGGTGTCCATCCACGGCCTGAACGTGCAGAGCCAGTAAGTGGCGCCTGTGGTTGGCACTGCCTTTGGTGGAGGGCCGAGCTTCAAGTTTCTGACGAGCCAGCCCTTGCCGCTCGTGCCTGAAGATGCTGGGGGCTGTGTGCCTGCCATGACGTAGTGCTGCTTCAGCCAGGCCAGGCACCCCTGGCAAATGGCTTCTGAACTTTCCCATTTGAGCGCCATTTTGCTGGGACGCTGAGAGGGCCTGAGAATGTCTTTGGGATCAGACGAGAGGCAGCATTGTGCCTTTCAATTGTTGCCAGCGTAGAAGTGAGCCCCTCGGTGCACGGTGTCCGTGCAGGCTCCCCGTGGTCAGTGGACAGAGACGGTCCAAAGACTCAGTTGAGAGCCTTGCAGGATACTTAGGAGACACTGGCCCCTGGGAGGGACCAATTAGCTTCAGGCACAACGTAGAGCAGACTGGCCTTCTGGTCAGACGCTACCATGCCCACTCGAGGGTGACTTCATTGCCCAGGGGAACACAGCAGGAGGAAAGCAACAAGGCTCTGGGGCCCTGCTCCCACCTCTTGCTGGATCTTTGCAAGCTCGTCAATACCTTGTTGCAGTGGTCTTGCAGAAAATCGATAAAATGTAGCATGAACCTGGCCATGTGCTGCTGTATCACAGCAGCCTTTGGGCTTTGCCCGTTGCCTTTGAGAAGGGGACATGCAAAACCCCCCCAGCCAAAGAGGCCTGGCGGTGGCTGACAGCCTTCCTTTTGCCGTGTGCTCTGCAGGGCATCTGTGCCAGCCGCCTTTCTGACGGGCAATCCTTTCTTGTCCCAGCTCTCTCTTGACGCACGCTCTGCCGTCCAACGTGCCGCTTCACCGGCGCGCTCTGCAGCAGCCAGCACTCCCCCACGTGCCAGCACTTCGTCCAGCAGCCCAGCCCAGCAGCCGGAGATGAGAGAGGAGCAGAGCCTGAAGAGACTGAGTACGTCTGGTGTATTTCTGGTCTGCCAGAGCGGTGTGTTTTCTGCGGGTCTCTGAAGTTCCTCCTCGCTTTAGTGTCACAGAGGCATTTAGGCCTCCCTCCAAGAACCTGTTGCTGTGCTTTGAGGCAGCAAGAGAGCGCTCGGCGTGTTCCCGCTGCCTCTGAGGGCAGCTGGCACTGGCTTGACTTTTCCTGGGCTGCCCTCTGTGCCAAAGACAAAAGCAGAGATTGTTTCTGTTGAGCAGAAGGCTGGCACCTAGCGGGTGACTGGGCCCCAGGGAGCTCTCGGGCCCCAGCTCTTCTCTGGCTGCCCTTTTTACGACTGTTCTCGCTCCTCCTCTCACTGCTGCACACTGTTCTAAGTGGCCCTGCCGGTGACGGCAGGTGCCACTGCAGAGGCCGCGGAGGCCCTTCCTTAACTCGGAGGGCCCAGTTCCTAAAGGCCCTTCGTTCTGGCTTATCACATGAGCTGCTGTGCTTGAGAGCCGTGAAGTCCTTCTTGGAAAGGCCAGCTGCTGAAAGGCGGAGAAGATGGCCCTCCCGCTCGCTGTTCTCAGCGGCTGGAAGCCAAGTGACTGCAATGGGCACAGAGCTCCCGACAGTGGGGCTGCATCTTGGATCGTCTGGGGAGCGGCATCTCCCTTTGAAAGTGAGCACCTTGCACTGCTTTTGTCTTTCAGGGAGCATTGTGAGTCTGGGCGAGCCGAGGAGGAAATACTCGGCGTTTGAAGAACTCGGACGAGGGTAAGTCTGACGCCTGCTCCTTACGCAAAACCACGGGCCCGGTCATTTGGCCGGTGCAGCGTCAAGCGTGAAGTCAGGCAAGCTGCGAACACGGTCAGACTCCGGCTTTACCTTCCTGCCACCTCTCAGGACTGCTCAGTCAGAGCAGTCAGAAGGCATCATCAAAGACAACCTGGTGCTGGCAAGGTCTGCCTTGCTTGCAGCAAGGAGCAGGGCCTGGAAGATGTCCCGCCCCTGCCGGCCTACCAGAGCACCTTGTCACCCGAGAGCTGGCAGATAACACTTCTCAAAGGCAGAGTTTTCCAAGTTCTTCTCCAGTTTTTCCAAAGGGTCCCCCTTAGGCTGGGAACGGAAGCAATCGGGCGTGTGCCTTGGAGATTTGTAGCAGCCCTTGGTGTTCACACTGGGCCTCAGTTTTCTCCTGGACACCCTGCGTGGCAGAGGGCTGCTGGGCTCTTGTGCTATTGGCGGGGGAGGCGCTGCAGCCAGGCGTTTTCCAAATGCTCCAGGCAGCCTGGGGAGATCTCCCGCCTAGGCTGGCTTTCACCGCCAGGGACTAAAGGGCTTTTTCTGCTGCCGTTTTCTTTCTAGGGGTTTTGGAGCTGTTTATAAAGCCCTCGACGCCAGCACAGGACAACAGGTAAAGTGTCAATGCCCCCAGCAGATTTTGCAGCTCTGGAGCGCTTTCGCCGCGGCTGCGAGCCTTGGCTGGAGCTTTGGGTGGCCGCTCCATCTCTGCGGCAGAGGCTGCTCCTCTGAAGCACAGCCTAGGCTCAGCAGCCTGCAGACGGCATTTGGGACGGGCTTCGGTCCTTCTCCTAAGCTCTGCCCTTTGGCACAGCTGGGCTGCGTCATTGCACAAGCACTCGCTGCGTGTTCCTGGGGATCTCGTGCGACGAGCGGCTTCTCAAGTCAACGGTCTCTCAATGTCCTTTTAGGTGGCCATCAAGAAAATGGCTCTTCAAGAGGAGATGTCCGAGGAGCTGGCTGTCAATGAAATCGTGGCCATGAGGGACAGTAGGAACCCCAATATTGTGTCCTACTTAGACAGGTGGGGCTATTCTCATGTCAGTGTTCCTTTAGGATACTGCAAGCCCAAAGTGGCAAACCCCTTTGGTCACTGGCAGAAAATGGAGCTGTTTAGGATTTCTCTCCTCCAGTGCGTGGGAGGAGGTTGCACTTGGTCTGCAAGAATCTCCTCTGGCAAATGCAGCTTGGAGAGCACTTCCAGAAAGCTGGGTCAGCCCCTCGGGTGACTGGGCTGTGCCCAGGTCCTCTCTCTCCATGCCGGGCTTTTCTTCTTTCAGCTACCTGGTCGATGGAGAGCTCTGGCTGGCGATGGAGTTCATGGACGGCGGCACGTTGTATGATGTAGTCGGGGCAGTGTACCTCGAGGAAGGACAGATAGGCGCTGTCTGTCGGGAGGTGAGGGATGCCGCTTGTGCTTCCCCTGGCCTGTTGGCCCTTGTCAACTGGTGGTTAAGAACAGCAGAGATTTCTTGCTCACGGCCTTGCTTTGCTGTTGCTGTCACGACACGCAGAAGAAAGAACATCTGAAGCCAACTGCCTGCCAGTGTCCCCGCACTTCCTAGGCTCCGTTCTCGCACTCTTACGTGCTGCCGTTGTGCTGGGGCGCTCGCGCTCGCTGGCTCGCTGGCTCGCTCGCTGTGTCGCACTTGTTTCCTCTTGCCAGCTTTGCCTCTCAACGTTTGCCTGGAGCCTGTCTGTGTGTCCTGCATTCCTTGCCGCTCCAAGCCTGAACGCTGGTGGCAGAATTTCAAGCTAAGGGCAAAGGAGATGTCCTCAGCTTCAAAGGATAGCATTGCAGCCCAGATGGCGTTGGATTCTGGAACAGGTCTAACGTGCTGCTTCCTCCTCTGCTGCCACAAGGCTACCAAGAAAATCTTTGCCATGCCGCCCCCCAGCCAAAGGGCACGCGCTACGTACCGAAGGGAGGAGGGGCTTTTGGAAGCTCAGATGTGCCTTTGCTTGGAAAGATAGAACACGCGTAAGAGTGTTGAAGCAGCAAGCTCTTCCTCTTGACAGCACTAGGATGCTGCGCCCTGGCTCCCAATTCCCTGAGAAAGCTGTCACTCTCGTCCAGCCCGTTCCTTTCTTGCGGGATGAAATCAGGTCCTGAACCTTCACCCTTCCCTTTCTCCTCTCTCTCTCAGTGCCTGCAAGGACTGCATTTCCTTCATTCCCGCCGAGTCATCCACAGAGACGTCAAAAGCTGCAACATTCTTGTGAGCACGGACGGATCTGTCAAACTGGGTGGGTATCCTTGGTCCGGCGCAGCGTTCCCGGGATGCGCTCTGGGGCTGCTCTGGGGTAACTGCCAGTTCTCCAGAAGCACTGCTTGGCCAGTGCGCCAAACCTGAGGGCGTTTTTGAAGAGGCCAATGCCTTGTTTCCCTGGCTACAGCCCCGCGGAAGCAGAGCACTGCTGCTTTTCCAGCTAGATTCACCGTGGCCTTGTCAGGCTTTGAGCGGGCAATTCTTTGGCTGGGTTTGCCAGTTGTAGCTGGCTTTGACAGGGTTTGTTTTTCTCCGCAGCTGACTTTGGCCTCTGTGCTCAGCTCACCCCTGAGCACGACAAGTGCAGCTCCAGCGTCGGCACTCCCAGCTGGATGGCGCCAGAAGTCGTGAGAGGAGAAGCCTACGGCCCCAAAGTGGACATCTGGTCACTGGGGATCGTGGGGCTGGAAATGGTGGAAGGGGAAGCTCCTTACCAGAGGGAACCCCGTCTCAGGGTAAGGTGCAGCTTCAAAGTGTGGCTCTGTGCAGAGAGAGCTGTTGTGGCTAGGAAAGGAGCAGGTAGAGTGTCCGCTTCCCTTTTTGGTAGGTTTTTGAACTGATAGAAAGGAACGGGGCCCCAAAACTGCAAAACCCCAGGCACCACTCGGCTCTCCTGCGCGACTTTCTCCGCTGCTGCCTGCAGACAGACGAGGACAGGCGCTGGTCTGCCCAGGAACTCCTGAAGGTAAGAAAAAGCAAAGCGGCAAAAAGCCCTGCGAGCTGTGGACACCTGCATGAAGGGCCGAAGAGGACTGTGGGCCACGTGGGCCTGGGCGAGACAGGTCCGGGAGCGGAAGGCGGAGGGGCAGATGGTGCCCTCGGTCCTCTTTGCGCGTCTTCCTGGTAGCAGAGGAGCCCTGCTTGAGCCTGTTGGACGTGATCTTGGGAAGTCATGGTTCCTTTTGGTTGTGTTTTTCCTTTGGGCAGCATCCATTTGTGACCTCAGGCGATCCTGCCTCCAGCCTGGCTGCTCTGATCATCTCAGCCAAGCAAGTGCAGGAAGATTGGAGAGGAGACGCTTGCGCCTGAGGAGGCCTTGGTGCCCCGCCAGCCCAGAGGAGTGAAGAGGGGATGTACCGTATTTAAGAGAAGATTCGGCCATCCCCTGAGTTTTATAATTTAGCTGTTCCATAGTTAGGAAGTTTATGGTTTTGAGATTTTCTTAGCTTAGCTGGTTTTCGTTAGGACTCCAGTCCCCAGAAAGTTTCATTAAAGGAGCATTGTTTAGCTAAGAGTAGAGTATTGCTGATGTAGGGAAGCTGAGAACTATCCTGGAGCTAGAAATGGACCAATCGTCATCCTGATGATTAAGCTATGAAAGAAAAAGCTGGGACTCAGCAGAACTGGACCAGGCATGAGCTGTCAGCCTGAACAGGTCACCAGGAGGACAGAATGATGAAGATGAAGATGAAGATGAAGATGAAGATGAAGATGAAGATGAAGATGAAGAAGTAGCTGGAAGACCCTTGGTTTCAGCCCTTGGTTTCAGCAGGACTGGCAATAAAAGGCTGTAAAACCTTCAGAACCCTGGAAGATTCCCTTCCTTGCCACACTGGGCCTAAGCTGGACAGCGCCTTCGAAGCCGTGCGCTCTGGACGGGCTGTCCTGTTCATGGCTTTGCGCTGCTTCCCAGCGGCCCAAGGCTCTCCCCCCTCACAGAGGGGCCCTGCCCCGCCCCGCGCGCCCCGTGGCCGCTCCCGCTCCGCCCGCCCTGCGGAGATGTTGCCCCCCCACCCGCCCCCCGTGCCCTGGCATCCCCCAGCGCCAGCCGCCCCTCAGGGAGGGGCAGGAGGAGGGAGCAGGCCCCGCTTGTTCCCCTTTCCTGGCGGTCACGTGGCATCCAAGAGCCAAGGAGGGCTGAAATGGCACGTCCCCCAAACGCTTCCCTCTCTGGTCCTTTTGGGGCACTAACGCGCTCTGCTCAAGGGAGTCCGAGGGCCTACGCTCGGCTTTCCCTGCTAAGGCCTCATTCTTCCTTCTGTAAGCTCTACAACTGGCTGGTTGACGTTAGCTCTCTAGGAGATGGGGAAAACGAGACGCTTTCAAATTGGGGGAATTACCCTGGTAAATTACTGCAGTTTTTCAGCAACAGAATTTCAAGGTGCAGCTGGGCCTTTCAGCCATTGCATCGATTTTCAAATGGCACCCGCAGCATCCGACGTGTGAAGAGCCCAGTGTGAAGCTCCTCAAAGACACTGCAGCAGTTGTCCCCCAGCAGACAGGACGTGTCTGTGCTGAGTCACCAGAAAAGAGAGCTAAGCCCGGAGTCATTCGTGCATGGGCAAGCAGAGTTGGTTTCCAGAGGAGTTGCATGCACTCGTTTCCCTCTCCCACTCAGTACTTGCTCTCCTCTTTCAAGCTGGCTCCTGCCTTTAACTGGAGCTTTTGACAGAGAAGGGAATGACTGCATCTCATTTTCTTTGGGATGTGGCTATCCAAATGTCTGCAAGGAATCTTACAGGGAGCATGGAGCCTGGGCAAACATCTGTGAGGCTGCAGCTTTTGACTGCTTGAAACGGGCCTTCTTTGGGCTCGGCACCTGCAGGCCACCGCAGAGCGGTAGCCGCAGGCTGCTGCCAGAGCTGCAACACAACAAAACTGTGGCAGCCCGAGAATCAGCGCGCAGCTCTTCTGCATGTTGTCCGACGTTAAGGTGCCAAAGAAAGAGCAAGCAGGAAGAGAGGAGCTTTGTGTCAGGAGACAAGCCAACACCTCCCTGCCAGAAAGGGAGGTCAGGCTCCAAAGTGAGTCCGAGCAAAGGTCAGCATGCACCTACGTGCTCAAGAAGCAACTGCGCACTGCAGTACTCCTGGAAACTGATTTCCTTGGCTTCTTTTGTCCCCTAAATGTCATCAAAGCAGTTAGGGCTTTCAGAAGCAACAAAGATGCCAGCAGGAACAAGCACACTTGCTTTTAGTCAAAGCCTTGGGGAGGAAAAGCCACGTTTGCTTGGATTTCTTGGGGGCCTGCTGGATCGGTGCATTTTCGGAGTTACCCCGGGATGCCTTGAGCACTGGCTTATGGACGGTAAGGATTTTTTCTCCTGCTTTATGACTGAGGAGATCTTCCCAGGCTTTTCTTTTGCGTCAGCTGTACAGAAGATTTCGGTTGCCGGGCGTAACTACGCCAACAGAGCCAGAGCGGCTGCTATTGTGACGTCAAGGGAGCCGGGCCGCATCACAGTGCTGTCAGCGCGACGTTGTCCCGGCGCGCGCGAGGCCTCCTTGTCCAGAGCAGCTCTTTGGCTCGCTCGCTGCAGGAGGACCCTCGTGACTGAGGCGTTCTCAGCAGACGGCCTGCACCCCGAGAGGAGTCTTGGTTTTTCCCCTGGGTGGCATTCAGTGTGCAAACCCGCACAGCACTGCTAGAATGATCGGGCAAGTCTGTGCCGCGGTTTGCACGGTTTTTTCTGTGGCGTATTCCGGCTACTTCCTGACCCACCTGACTCGTAAGTAAAGGTTTATCCTGGGGGTAGCCATCACACGGCTTTTGCTTCACTTTGCTCTTGATGCTCGTTTGTAGTGATGAAGCAGATTTGGGAGCAAAAGTGCCATTAAGGTGCCGCTCCTTTGCTAAAGCTCCTGCCAACAGCATCAGCTAAAAAGGGGGTGTCTGCACTCGCTGGCGGCTGGAGAGTATTTGCAACGTAACCTGCAGGGGTTGCGTTCCCTCCACGGGAGAGCGCGTGGCATTGGACACTGTCATTTCCTCAGCTTGCTGCTTCAGCCGAGACAACCTGCAAATTGCAGGCTGGCAGGGAGCCTCACAAGTACTTCTAAAACTTGCCCAGGAGTGAGGGAAAGCACTTTCTTGCTCCAAATCCTGCCATTAGAGGCCTTGGCTCTCTGCTGTGACCCTTGACGGTGTGCCAAGAGAGCAATTCCCTTGGCAATGAAGTGCAAGCTCCTAACCGCTTAGGCTTTGCTCCTGAACCCAGGAGCTGTTCCTGGGCTGCTTTAGAAGAGAACCGCCACAGCTATGGGGCCCTTTGTGGAAGCTTTCCTGGGGGATCATTTGCAGCAAATGGATGGGAATTAGTGCATGCAATTTATTAAAACAAACAAACAAACAAAAAAATAGTGGTGGGAAAGCCTACTCCTATTAAGGAGCCTTTAGAAATATTTTTTTGCTTTTGGACCAGCCAAAAGCCAGCCTAGCACTGTAAGTCCTTTTTCTCTACCTGAGCTCTAGTGCTGTTTCAGCCAGAAGATCTAAAATCCCTGCGCTCCTGGGGCATACCATCTATCGAGCCATAGGATCCCAAATTTTTATATTTTGCTAATTTTTGTAATTTTTCAATTTTTCCATTTTTAATAAATTATTTTAATTTTTAACTAAGAGTTGTCTCATTTCTCACACACAGCGTGGTCCCAGTGGCTCCCAGTCACACCCAGTATGGTTGCTTTCACTCTCAGTAAGAGTCCAATGTGGCTCCAGTCACTTCCAGTATGAACCCAGTCACTCCCTGTATGATAGCATTTGCCCCCACTGTGGTCCCAGTTGCTCCCAGTGTCTTGGTTTGAAAGACAGGTGTCTGCCAAGGAAGGCAGGAGTCTCTCCTGAAATGGAAGGAAAAAAAATTGCAACCCCCTTCCCTCTGAATTATTATAATTTTGAAATTAAGGAGCTTTATAGGCAAAGATATGAGGAACAGGAATAACAGTTCTTTACTAATATATATCTATATGTGTATAACCAGTCAAACAAACAGCAATAGCTATGGCAGTAACAGCAAACAATCACAAACCCAGTCCCAGCCTTCTTGGCTGTCAGGCCGTTTCCCCTTGGGTGCAGTTCTGCTCTCAGCCAGCAGTGGCGCTGGCGGCTCCTGGTGAGCAGGGCAGGTGCGATGGTTCCCCCTGGGCTGCAGGGGGCGCTCCGGAGCGAGCTCGGGGAGCACACGGCACTGACGGCCTGGGATCCCGGGAAGGGATGGAACAAAGATTTCAAAAACCCCCTGGGCAGCCGATCCCGATGTCCAGCCGGACCCTCGGGAACAGCAGGCTGGAATGGCAGGCTGGAACGGCAGGCTGGAACAGCAGGGATGAGCACAAATCCTGCATGGCAGACAAGATGTATCAAAGTTCCGGAGCTGCGGTGGGAACCCCCGGAGGTCTCGGCAGGCAGGGAGAGCCGGGCTACAGAGCAGCGAAGGCTTGAAGCAATGGCAGCGGCAGGGCGGCCGCAGCCTGGCTCCCAGCGGGGCAGGGAAGGCGGGCTTGGGAATCCCGGGGTCTCTCCGGTAGAAGGAAAGCAGCCGAAGAAGCAGCCTCTCTCTCCGTCATCCAAAACGCCAGGGACTGACTGCCCACACAGCCAGGTGAAAAAAAGAGTAGCAAGATGCACCCCACCCCTATGGCCAGGTTTTCTGTTTTTCTTAAGCACCCAGTAATTTGTCCCCGTGGCAACATGGATGGGGAAAATTCCTTTAACAGAAGAAAACCCCAGGAGAACTCCCAAAACCCCAACATTCTGTTACAAGCTTCCTGCAGATTGTTCCATCTCTGCTCTCCATATGGAAAGATACAAAGATCCCTTTTGGTTCACACAGTTAAATGTCTGATGGGTCACACGGTGATACCTGTACAGATACACATCTGGAGAGAAAGCCAAACATCCATCGAACTCTCTCAACACCCACAGAGCCTGAACCAAACTCTACAAGGCCACGCAGCTTTACACAGAAATTCATACATCGATAAAACTGTACAACGGGATGCAGGTTTACACAGAAATTGATACACAGGAAAACACAACAATCTGTGCTGTGTGAATACACTGACTTCTGTATAAAAATGGCTCCACATGGCGGGAACCGATACAGAACTGTGCGATTACCAAAGGACCCATCGACACTTCCATACCCTTGGAACTAAAGACACAGGACTGTAGAGCTCTCCAACTCTGTACATTCCTGTCTGGGGGTGAGTTTATGATGTGTATCCCCTATCGCTGCTCTCTGCCCAGAAATCAATCCTGTGCCTTTCTGTGCCTTTAAACTGAGCCCGACGGGGGAGAGAGAAAAAACCGAGCAAACTTTTCAAAGCAGTTGTTCAAGGACACAGACACACACGCCTCTGTGTTCTGCTGCAGCAGCGAGAAGAGCGGAGGGAGCGCCCTGCTTGCTTTCCAGTCCGCTTTCGGCTCCTTTTCTCCAGAGGGAGATGGAGAGTTGAAGTTTGTTTTCCTGGGACTTGGGCTTTTTCCCTTCTTCACTTCTGGACTGTTTCAACATCAGAACACACCGGGAGAATTTTCCACCGAGGCCCTGGAGGACACCAACCCAGCTCCAAGGAGGAGGAGAGAGAGCACACCTACAGAAGGACTCTGAAATCTTCCCAGGTTTCTCTCCACAGCGAGAGGTTTTAGTATTCAGCATTATTATCCTTTTCCTGTGTGTTTGTTAAATAAATAGGTTCTCTTTCACTTTCCTCAGAGGAAAATATTTTTTTCCCAGACCTGGTGGGAGAGGGCTGGTTGTAACCTGCCTTCTGTCAGAGGATATTTTCCTGCAAATTTGTCCAAAGCAGCACACTAAAATAAGTCAGTATTTATTTTGAGGGAAAATGATTTCTAATGGCATTTTGAGGGTCAACAAATACAAAGATAATAATAAGGATAAATACAAAGAAATACAGAGAAAATACAAAGAGGTGAAAGAGGACAGGAGCTCACTGGACAGGTCCTTGGCAGCGCCCGGGCAGACCCTGCATGAATTTGGCTGCCTGAATGCAGCTCTTGCCTGGGCACCAGGGGTGGCCCCCTCTGCGTGTCTCTCCCAGCACCACAGGGATGCTCCTACCCCTTCCCTGGTGCCCCAGGGTTCTGCAAGTGCCTTCTGGGGCCACCCAGACACCTCCCTGGGCCTCTGGAGGCCCCATGGCATGGTGCAGACAGGGACTGAATCAAAGTTGCCTTGGAAGATGGAGGCAGGAGAATATTGCCCACGATCTTCTTTCCAGCTGCCCCACACTCCTGCAAATCCTGCTGGGACACTCAGGCTCTCCATTCCGGGGCTCTGGAGCTCCCATGCAAACCCATCCATCACTGTGTCCCCTCTCACGTGGATATCAAGAAAATGACACAGCAATATCTAGAAAATGTGAACTTGATTGATTTGACTGCTCTAAAATTCTACAACTCGAGGGTGACTGGAAGACTATGAGGTGACAATCTTATGCCTCCAAAAAGGGTCAACAGTTTGGAACTGGAACCCTCAGGGAAACTTCAGCTTCTGGGGGAAAAGGTGCCCTTCCTCCTCTCTCCCTTTGCTTTATACATCTGAGCTGGAGTCATATGGTTGGAACATCCCCTTGGCTGATTTGGGTCCGCTGGTCTGGCTGTGTCCCCTGCCAGGATCCTGCCCACTCCCATCCCCTCTGATGGGGGAAGGAATGGCAGAGGGACAGCGCTGCTGGGCAGTAGCCAGAACACCGCTCTATTATCAGCACCCGTCCAGCTACCAATGCAAAGCACAGCCCTGGAAGGCCCATGAACTTTCCCTCAGGCAGACCCAACACACGGGACTTGAGCTGCCAGCGGCCCAGGTCACCCTCTGCCAGCCCCGCTCCTTGGACCTTGTGTCCCCACAAGCAGACACAAAGTGTTTCTGCTGCTCCTCCTCCTGCGCAAATCCACAGAGAGCTGGGATTTTTCCAAGTCTCGTGTCTCCATTGTGCCGTATTCCCAAAGAAGCAGCAGCCCCTCCTGATGAACACGGCGAGTTGCACGGATGCTTGTCAGCTCCACTGCCTGCCTAGAAATCTGGAAACTGCTTCTAAATGCTGCTCCCTTCAGCTCTTGGGCACCGACTGACACAGAGCTGGGAAAAAAATGCCCTGGCTGCTGGCTGACAAGGTGAGTTCCGCCAGAGTCAGAGCTCTGTGGGAAATCTCTATCCATGCCTCTCCTTTGAATAGACCCTGACAGGGGGTGCGCAGGAATGTGTCCTGTATGGAAAGGAAGGAGTGTGCAAGCACCGTGACTGACACTTTCCCTCTCCATGTGCGTTCCACAGCTATGGGTACACAGACGTGATGGAAAGCCTGGTACAGCCAGAGCCTTCTGTCCCTGCAGAAGGGAGCGCGGCGGGTGGGGGCGGTTGGTGGGCAGCGAGTCCCGGACAGCGGGCGAGATCCGGCTCCACAGGTGCCAGGCCCCGCTAAGGCTTAATGCCGCCTCCTCGGCAACAGGAAAGGCCTTCAGCCTCGTCCCTGCCAAGAGGGGCGGTGCTGGCCTGGCCGCACAGCTCGTTTTCCCCACAGGTTGCAGGAGATGAGATCACAACACTTGCAAACACCGACTGCGAGCCACAGCTCTGGGTGCTCACCATGAACCTCAGCTCTGCGAGCGCTGTCTGCCCCAGGCTCCAGGGGATGCACTGGGAGCCCGGCTGGGCTCTGCCCTGGGGCCATCCTCCAGGGACAGCTGCAAACAGGGAGCATTTGGTTGCCACAAAGAGCCAAGCCATGGCTGCAGGGAGCTGCTCCGGCTGTGGCCTGCACTGTTGTGTGCTGTGCTCTGGGGCTGCTGCTCCCCACAGAGGGGACTGCACTGGGGTGCCAGAGGAGACAGAGAAGCTCCAGCTTAAGCCTAACTGGGCTGGGTGGCTGGGCTGGGAAGGGTGGCGAGGGTCAAGGGCATTCACAGAGCTCATCCTGCTTTGTGAAGAATGAGGAAAAGGAAGTGGGAAGCCAGCAGTGAGCAGAGCTGAGGCCTGGAGAGCAGCTCTGAATGACCCCCAAATCTCACCAGACCTTTGAGACATTGCTGTTCTTCAGCCAGTGACAACACGAGTCCCTAAACCTGGGGCTCATTCTTCCTCATGGCCAGGGCCATCAAGGAAGGCTACAGTGCAATGGGGACTGCGGTGAGCTGGGAACTCACTGGGGGAAAGAGGGAGCACTTGTGGAGCAAAAGGCAGGTGGGGGAGAGAACTGTTCAGAGAAGGGCTGGGCTTCAGCTTGAGCAAGCTGAAAAATGGCATTGGGGGTCATCCCAGACTGATTTCATTTCAGAAGTTACTGAACAAGTTTGTTATTGGGGGGGTGTCATATTTTCCCCCGGAGGTGCACACTCTGCAAACTTGAGCTGCACTGCCGAGCTACTCAAGCACGTCTCTGCTGCAGGTCACGGCGTTTCTTCTTTGGCTTCTCGTGGCCCCGGGGCTGAGCCGCAGCAGAGCCTTGGTGGAGCCCAGAGCAGCCTCAGCATCCACAGAGCCCGGCTGCAAGGAGAGAAAGCAGAAAGCACCCGTCAGCTGAAGGCTCCCGTCCCCCTTGTCCCAGCCGCCCGCGGTGCCCAGGCCGTGCTGGCCGCGCTCAGGGCGCTGCCCAAAGCTGCCCAGCATTGCTGCCTCTGGCAGGAGAGCAGGAGGGCAGGACACGTGCCCAGCCTGCAGCCGGCCGTGGCACAGCCACCTCCTCAGCAGCTGCCCAGAGCAGGATGCCGCTGCGCTCGCTGCCGTCTCCCAAAAGCCCTTATCCCAGCCGTGCCAAGAGGACGGGCACCCACCTCACGCCTCCCGCCGCCAGAAGAAAAGCTGCTCCCAAACGGTGTCCTCAGCCCTTCTCCAAGGGCATGTCCCATCCATGCCACAGCTGCTCCCAAGCACTTTGCCATCCGGACCAGACAGCACCTAGAATGCTTCCTTTGGAAAAACAAACCATAAATCAATGAAAAGAGATTACAGACAAAAAGGGAAAACAAGGAAAAAGGTAAAAAATCTTCTCCCTGCTGGGCCTTGAGGAAGGT
The DNA here is from genome assembly GCF_041296385.1 of Aphelocoma coerulescens. Classification (NCBI taxonomy): domain Eukaryota; kingdom Metazoa; phylum Chordata; class Aves; order Passeriformes; family Corvidae; genus Aphelocoma; species Aphelocoma coerulescens. The sequence continues at coordinate 26,810 of NW_027183598.1, forward strand.
CCAAGCCTGCCATGCGAGGGAAAACCCCACCCACGGGCCAGGGCAGCCCACGCTTTCTGCCTTCCCCCTGCACTGCCCCCAAAAGTCATGCTGAGCCCAAAGCAAACAAGGGCACTGGAGCAGCCCAAGCCCTTCCTTGCCTGCAGAGCAAAGCAGCCCATGCACAGCTTCTGGTGTCCAACCTCTGCTCCCACCATGGGGCTTTGTTTGTGTCGGGCTGGCTGCCCCAGCCCCAGCCCCAGCGCGGGCCACGGTGGGTGCTGGGGGCTGTTGGCAGGGCCAGGAGCAGACTCCCAGTTCAAAACCAGCCCAGCCCATCCCCCCAGCCCTGCCAAAAAGCAGCTTGGCAGCCGACTGAAGAATTGGTTGCATCCGCCCCAGCAAAGGGGGAAACCTTTGCTTCCCGGCCAGGCTGTGCAATGCACAAATCTGGGAGCATCCCCCTGCGTGTGGACTCATCTGCAAATTCGCTGTGGAGCCTGGCTTTGGAGAAGGTGCCACAATTGAAGTCCATCATCTTCAGCTTGCCAGGTGGAGGAAGAGCTTGTCATCCTTGATGTCACCCTCCATGTCTCCAGCAGCAGCAGCCGCACCTGCCACAGCTTCTCCAGGGGCTCCTTCTTCCCTGGGGCTGGAGCAGGCTGTCAGTGCTCTGCCCAGGGCCCCGGCTGTCGCTGAAGCAGAACAAGCAAAAGCAGCTGGCATGGGGGCCACCAGTGCTGGGAAGAGCAGCTCAGCTCCAGCAGCAGGGCTGCGCGTGCCCAGCTGAGGAGCCCTGCGCAGCGATTCAGGCAGGACAAAATCTCTGCCTTTCTTTGCTGCTTCCTGCCAAGGCGCGTGTGCAGCTGGAACTTACCGGCTCCCTGGGTCAAAGCGTGCACGTGGCTCTCTCCCTTCTCCTATGGCATGTGAATATCCTGCATCCAAGGATCACAGGACAGGTCTTCTAATGAGGGCCTTTCCGAGGAGAGCACGGTTAAACACCGTCGGATGAGATCCTGGCACTCTGCGGAGAGAAAGCAGAAAGCGCCAGTCAGTTGCAGAAGGCTCCTGTCCGCTTTGCCCCACTCTTGCCATGGCCAGGCCGTGCTGCATGTGCTCAGGGCTGTGCCTAAACTTTGCCATCAATTCTTTCTTTTGGAGAGCAGGAGAGCAGGACATTGCCACCTGCTCAGCAGCTGCCAGTGCGGGATGCTCCTGAGCCCGCTGCTGTCTCCCAGCACTGCTATTCCCCCCGTGCTGCAGAGACGAGGATCCACCTGGAGAGAGCCGTCGTGGGAGCGAGAGCCGGCCCCAGGTGCTGTGCCAGCCCCTCCTGAAAGGGTGCTCCCCGCAGACCATCTGGTGCAGCACGATGCCCAGGGACCAGACGGTCGCTGCCTCGCCGTGGTACCAGCCTAACAGGGTCCATTCCGGGGGGCTGTAGGACGGTGTTCCTATGGAATAGAGGTGGAGTTCTTCAGGGGGACGCTGCCTGCTCCCAGAGCCTCGCCCCAGCATCCCTGGGCATGCGGGGGCCGCAGCAGCGGCACGCGGCGTGACCCGCTGCCCTCTTGCCAGCACCTGGGACTTGCGTACAAACTGGGGGTTGGAAAAGAAGCCGCTGGTGTCGCAAGAGGGCAGCGGAAGCCCTGGCAAGGCCCGAGCATTCCATGCAAAGGAAAAACCCACTTGGTGCTGGGGAAAAACCACGCTTTCATCCTCCCTGCCTGCACTGCCCCAGAAACCATTCTTAAGCCAAGGCAAGCACGGGCAGCAGAGCAGTCCGAGCCCTGTCTCGCCTGCACACCAAACGGGCTGGAGCACAGGTTCTGGGCCCCCCTCTCTGCTACTCCCACCCACGGGTGTTTCTGTGACGCTGGCTGCCCCAGCCCCAGCGCCAGTCCTGGGCAGAGTGGCTGGCGAAAGGCTGCCAGCAAGGCTGGAAAATAGCCCTTCAGCCAGCGCCGCTCAAAAGCAGCTCAGCTGAAGACTCCGGCTGCCATGACTGGCAGCAAAAGGGAGAATCCCCCCTGCCACAGCTGGCTTTGGGCTGTGAGATGTTGGGCCGTGAGATGTTGGGCTGTGAGATGCCGCTACCAGGAGCCTCCCCCTGCGTGGGCTCACCTGCAAAGCTGGTGTAGGCTGCGGCTTGCAGGTAGGTGCCACAGCCAAAGTCGATGAGTTTGGCCTGCCCGGTTGCCAGGTCAACCAGGATGTTCTCCGGTTTGATGTCCCGGTGCAGGACCCCGCAGCTGGTGCAGTGCCGCACGGCCTCCAGCACCTGGCGGAACAGGTGCCGCGCCACCTCCTCGCACAGGAAGCCCCGTGCCCAAATGAAGTGAAGGAGGTCCTGAGACCGCTCCGGGCGCTCCAGCACCATCACCACGTTGTTGGGGAGCTCCAGCCACTCGTGGAGCTGGACGATGCCAGGGAAGCCAGCGGACACCTTGTCCAGCAGCACGATCTCCAGTGGTGCTCGGGTGCCGTCGGGCTGTGGGAGGAGCACGGTGCTGTCAGCGGAGCTGATGCCGTGCCGGGGCTCGGGAAGCCCTCAGCCAGCCGGGGACGCTCTGCGCGCTCCGCTGGCCCCACGGCCGCTCTCCCTCGAAGTGTTCTGGCGGCTTCCACCCTGCCGGGCCTCGGCTCATCCCCGCCCGTCGCGCCCCGGCTTCTCCCGCTGCCCCTCGCTCACTCACCAGCTCGCCCCAATGGCCGATGCGGTTCCGCGGCACCCGTTTGATGGCCACCTGCAAGGCAAGGGGAGCAGCGGGCTGAGCTCGCCGCCCGCCGTGCCCAGCCCCATGCTCCTTCTCCTCCTCCTTTGCCCCCCGCCTCCTGCGCCCGCCGCCGGCCCCGCCACTCACCGGGGCGCCGTCCGAGAGCCGCGTGGCCGCGAAGACGCTGCCGAAGCCGCCGCGCCCCAGCAGCGAACCCAGCCGGTAGCGCTCCTTCAGGCCCTGCTGCGCCTTCCGTGCCCGCGAGACGCGGCCGTCAGCGCTCGGCCCGGGGCCAGGAACGGCCCCCGAGCGCCGCTCAACCGCCCCGGGCCGGCCATCCCCACATGGGGGCTCTTTTGGAGGGGCCACCGGCGGCTCGGGGCCGGCGGCCGCGCTCAAGAGCGGCGGAGCTCGGAGCGGGGAAGACGCTGCGGAGGCGGCGGGAGCGGCCGCGCCGCCTGTGTCCCCGGCGGGCCCCGGGAGGAGCCGAGGCCGGGACCGGGGCCGGGGCCGGGGCCGGGGTAGGGGTCGGGCCAGCCGGAGCCAGGGGCTGGCGATGCTGCCCAGGAGCCAGGCACTGATGCCCGCCCAGCAGCGCCACAGCCAGGACGGCGAGAGCCGGGCGGAGGCGGGACCGCGGCGGGACGCCCGGGGGCGGGGAGGGGGCAGCCCCGCCCGGGGCCGGGGGCGGGCCGGGGGCATGGCCCGGCCGGGCCTGGGGAGAGGGAGGCCGCGGGAGGGGGGGTTGGGGAACGAAAGGGAGAGCGGGAGAGGGTGCGAGACACTGGGAGAGGGAGAGGAGGAGCAGGAGAAGGGACGCAGAGGGTTCGTGGACTCGCTGCTTTTGTGCTGCTGCCGCTGCTGCCGCTGCTGCCGCTGCTGCCGCTGCTGCCGCTGCTGCCGCTGAAGCGCTGGGAGCGTTTGTCCGCGTGTCCGTGTGTCCGGTGCCCGTGTGTCCGTTCCCCCCCGCGCGCCCCACGGCCGAGCCCCGCGCGCCCCGGGGCAGCACGGGCCGCTCCGCTCCGGGGCCGAGGCGGAGTCCCGGAGCATCTCTTCCTCCCGCAGCCACACCAAACCCGCTCGGCCATTGGGAGCAGTTTTGCACACGTTTCCCTTTGAAGGGCTCCTCTCTACCCCCATTTCCAAGGAGTCTCCCTGGGGTTTTGGCACCTGCAGCGACAGGGCAGCGATTGGGCTTCAAAGTGCAAGAAAGACATGGAGGGGCTGGAGCACGTCCAGAGATGGGAATGGAGCTGGGGAAGGCTCTGGAGGACTTCTGAGGGGCAGCTGAGGGATCTGAGGGGGCTGAGCCTGGAGGAAAGAAGGCTCAGGGGGGACCTGGCTCTCTCCAAGTCCCTGACAGGAGGGGGCAGCCAGGAGGGGTGGGGCTCTGCTGCCAAGGGAAAGCACGAGAGGAAATGGGCTCGGGGGAACTCTTGGGGTGGATGGTGGGGAAATTCTCATCCTCCGTGTCTCGACAAAGGGGGAGGGGGGCAGGGGTGGGGCACGACCTAGGGACACGGGGGTGGTGACGCTGGGCTGGGGACACGGGAAAGGGCACGGGAAGCCAAAGCCCCGCTGAGCGCTGGCGCTGGGCTGGCACGGGGTGAGCCGGCAGCAGGGCCCCGCAGCCCTGAGGGACTCGCCCTGACGGCTGGGGAGTATTGATCCCGGTCTCTAAAAAATGAGACTCAGTAAAATATCATTAAAAGGTGCCTCCTTCTCCTTCTCCTTCTCCTCCTCTCCCATCCTTTCTCCTGCTCCCCCCGGGCCCAGCGCCCACCCTTGGCCCCCCGTTTTCCCAGCGCGGTCGCATCCCGCGGGAGGAGCCGGGATGGAGCCGGGAGAGGTCGGGCTGGGGCAGCGCTGGGCTCTGGGCCCGGCCTGGGCGCCCCCCACGCGCCCCCTCCTCAAATTCCCCTGGCGGGGGGCGCTGGGAGCGAGGGGGGGCGCAGGCGGGGTCCGGGTGGGGAGCGCTGAGCGCTGCGGGTCTGCCTGGCAACTGGTGAGTCACCAGCGCCGCGCGCTCTGATTGGCTGAAGGTTGTTCAACGCCTTCTCTGATTATCTGATACTCGCGGGGGATTTTGGTTGGTCGTTGGGGGCTGTGGGGCGGCTTAGGGGGGGGTCTCTGCGCCTTTGGGGTTCGCTGGGTGCCGATTTGGGGTTCAGGTGCCTCCCAAGGGCCCCCCGGGGGGGGGGGGTGACACAGGGGTGACACACGGGGGTCCCCATTCTCGATCCATCCTGGGGCCGGTTCTGCCCCCTCCACTCTCGGTCCCCCCGCGGGATCCCCCAAAGTCCCTTCCCACTGTTTCCCAATAAACGGGACCGGGGCGAACTGGGAAGCCTTCCTGGAAACACTGGGAGCAGCCGGGCAGGGGCAGAGTGACAGCGGGGCTGGGGGGGACACACGACCCCCAAAATCAGCGCGGGGATGGAGCGGGGGGTCCTGGCCGGGCCCGAGGCCACGGGGAGGGGCTGCGGCCACCGGCGGCTCAGGAGCTCTGTGGGCAGAGCAAAGGGGGTGACACCGGGCTGGGGGGCCCCGGGGGAGCACAGAGCTCCAGGAGAGGGGGGACGCGACCCCCGGGCCCCTCCCATCACCTGCTTGTGCAGGTAGAAGCCGAGCCCCAGCGCCAGGAAGACGAAGGCCAACACGAAGCCCCCGATCCCCGTCAGCATCTTGGGGGGTGGGGGGGCAGCCTTGGGGGGGGAGGGGAACACAGATACAGGAAACGGCGGTGGCTGTCGGGAAGGGACCGGAAAGGACTGGGACAGAATGGGATGAACTGGGAGAGAATGGGACACCAGGATACACTGGGACCAGTGAATCAGGGGGATGGGGAGCAGAAGAATTCGTTTGTCAGGAGCAATGCATCTAGCTTGGTCAGCATAGCAGAGCAGGAAGAAAAGATAGGAGACCGCTGATAAGACCAGCGGGAGTCTCAGACAGACATCCTGCCTCATCCCAAAACTAGCTCAAACCAGTGCCAAAGCTTAAACCCAGGCCAAAGGTATAAAAGAGCATGCGCAGGAGAGAAAGGTGAAAAGTTCAGACGAGGAAGACTCCCCCTGACTTCATCAAAAGACCCTCGGAAGACCCCTACCACAACCACCAAACAACACTGCACAAGTGCTACGCGGATGTAAATGACTTTTGAGTTCACTATAAAACCAAGCGAGGCTGGGCGGGGCTAGGTGATGAATATGTATAAGTTTGTTAGGAAACTTAATGAATATGGAACTTGTAACCCAGTAAATACCGAGCTGAATGCAGCTGTCGGCACGCGTGATTTTGGAGGAGCGATCCCCCGTGCGTCCCAGCGCTGGAATAAAGCATACCCACCTACTTTACTACTTATTTAGTAGTGGAGTTCTGTCCGCTTTTCATTATAACTCAAGCTATATTAGCATCTTGTTACTTTGACCCCAGTTATAATGTTAACTAGTTAATATCTGCATAGAAAGGTTATTCTTAACATGTTTACACATCATTTACAAGCAGCAGTTTTTTCCTCCTAGTTGTAGAAAGAGGAGGGAGTGAGGACATGTAGAGAAAGACAACTTGACGGCACCAAGGTCAGTGGAAAGAAAGAGGGGCAGGAGATGCTCCCAGCGTCGGAGTCGAGATTTTCTCTGCAAGCCGTGCTGAGGACTGGGATAAAACAAACTGTCTCCCTGGGATCCATGAAGTCCACGGGGGGATGCAGAGATCCACTCCCAGCCCGTGGGAAAAGGTGCTCACAGCGGAGCGGCTGGGTGCTACAAAAGCTGTAATCCAGGGGGAGACCTGAACAGGGAGAGAGGGCTCCTGCTTCCAGAGATAGAGAAAGAGGGCCCTTGCTTCTGAACTGAAGCAGCTGATCCTTAAAAGACTACACCCCATGGACTAATGACCACACCTGCAGTTTTGGGAAGACCGTTTTGCCCGTGGGAGGGACTCACGTTACAGCAGGCTGGGAGGGACTGATACTCGTGAAATTAGAAACGCGCTGGAGAAGTGCACAGAGAACTGTCTCCTGTGGGAAGGAGCCCATGGCAGAGCAGAAGAAAGAGACTCCCCTCCCTGAGGGAACTGAAGAAAGATCTCGAGTGATGAACTGGCTTGAACACTCCCAGGCCCTGTCTCCCTGCGCTGTCGGAGGGAAAGAGGGAGGGGATGGAGAGGAAAAAAGGTGTTTGAAAGGCTTATTTTCTTCCTCATTATCCTACTCCGTTAATAATAAATTTACTTTATGCCTTTAAGTTTGAGCCTGTTTTGAACTTAGAATGTTTTTCTCCCAATCCTTATCTCAACTCATGAGCCCTTCGTGATGATTTTCATGGCTACCTGATATTTGAGACAGTGTCAAACCACGACAGTGGCCCTTGTGTTCCATGTGGCCCCTCTCTGTCACAAGTGACCCTTGGTTCCATGAGATTGTCACAATGGTCCCCATGTAGCCCTGAGGCTGCGCTGTCAGCTGTCACTATGGACGCTGGATTCCACAGGAGCTGGCAATGGCCCAGTGGCACCTGCGTCCTCTGAGGCCCCGCCTTGTCAGTGGAGCCGTGTTTCCATGAGATTCCATGTTGGCACAGGGGCCTGCTGAGTTCCATGAGGCTGCGTCGTGTCCCAATGGACAATCTCGCTGCCCTCAGCTCTGCGCTGCCATTGCCAGCCCTGCCCTGACCTCTGCCCAGCCTCACCCTCTGTGCCTTGGACACACACACATGCCCTGAGCTCATCCTCCCTCTGGGTGCTTCTCCTGCCCCAGCGCTGCCCTGGGAGGGTTCATTCCTCACAGGAGCTGCTGTGTTTGTACTGGTGCATTTTATAGCTCTGCTTCTGCCTCTCTGTCACTTGTGTCTCCACAGAGCTCTGCAGGGAGAAGATTCATGGAATGACAGAGGTGGGAAGAGCCCCCTGAGCCCCCTTGGCCAGGCTGTGGCTGGGCTGGAGTTGCCTTTGTCCAGAGCAGCCCCTGGGCTGCTGTGCTTGCCACTTGTGGCTGCAGCGGGCTTGGTCCCAGCCCAAGGCTTTGGCTGTCCCTGAGCAGGGCTGGCCCCGCATGAGGCGTCTCTGCAGCCCCCCCAAACCATGGGCTGGGGGTGGGCAAGTGTTCCCAAGGGCACAGGGAGGGGACAGCTGGGCTGGACTGACCCAAGGGATCTCCCATTCCATGGGACGTCAGGGTCAGCAATGGACTGGGGGAAAGGAAGGGGGCGAGAGGGTGTCTGGATTTTCTATATTGATCCATTTGTCTTCCAAGGCAGCCACTCCATGCACTGAATTCTTGCCTCCCTGTGGTTTCTTTGCTTCTGCATTTGGCCTTTGCTCTTTACTTCCTTTCCCTAACCATTAATCTCTCTTCATGGTGACTCACAGTTTTCTCAGCTTATTTTCTCCCGGTGCCTGGCTGGGGAGGGACAGTGCCAGAGACACTTGGTTGTCACTTGATGGACAGAGAGGTTTTACCACGGTCACCTTGCCCAAGCCTTCTCTTATGGGCACACCCAGAAGCGTCAGGGCTCTGTCGGGTGCCCACCCCTGAGCTGGGCTCATGCCCTGCTCACAGCCCCAGGGCTGCTCAGGGACACGAGTCCTTCCCTGGCACGCTCACAGACAGTTCATTGCAGCACGGGCAGGGGCTCCCTGGGCTCTGCTGCCGCTGCCAGAGCCTGGCAGGGAGCTCAGCCCTGCGGGTGTCACCCTGCCCTGCCCCTGCCCGAGGTGCCCCACGGCCGCAGGGATGGGCACGGGGAGCTCTGTGCACAGGAGCTCATCCCAGCCCCGCATCCAGGGGGTTCCCAGGGGACGGCACTCTCTGGGAACTCCAGGAACAGCTGAAGGTGTTTGTGCTCGCTGGGTTTATGTCCCCCCCCCCCCACACAGGGTGTTCAGGGCTGTGTCTTGTCTGTGCACTGCAAACACGGAGCCCTGACCCGGTCCCTGGATGTCCCTCCATGGAGGGAAGAACAACCTCTGTGAGCTGGGCAGAGAGGCCCCTGCTGGCAGCGGCGCTGGCTTTGCCAGGGCACTGCTGGGTGCCCCCACCCTGAGCACTGCCACCCTTTGCTGCTCAGGGCTGGTTTCCTCTCCAGGGTGCTGCGTTGGGCACATCCTGGAGACAAAATTGGGAAGGAGATTGAAGCTTTCAGGCCCTGCACTGGGGAGATGCCCTCGCATGATGGAAATGCTGCTGCAGAGCCCAGCTCTGTCCCAGCAGTGCCCACGGCCTGTCCCTGCCTGCAGTCCCTGGGCAGTCACACAGCAGGACTGGGACCCAGCTGACAGAGCCCTGAGGCCTGAAACCAACACAGGGGCTCTGCAGGGGAGTGTGGAAGGGAAGGAAGAGGAGTTACGGAGGAGAAGTCCTGGGGCTCCCTGGCAGTGCTCTCCTGCTGGGACTCTTTTCTCCCCCAGCTCTGCCCAGAGGCACCGACCCTGCAGCTCCAGAGAAGTCAGGGAGGAAAGATGTCAGGGAAACAAGACAACACAGGCTTCTTTCTTTTGTTCCAGCACACACATACTGTAGTGCAGCTCCCCGTTTCTACAGTCTCTGGGTCACACTGGAAAGGCAAATACCAAATTAAAAATGGAACAGACAAAGATTTTTGTGTGAACAAATTCACAGCAGCGTAACACCTGTGTCAGCAGCAACAAACACAGGACACAGAGTGGGCATTAATGAGTCACATCAGAGCAGCTCTGCAGGAGAATGAGAGTTTATTGCTGCTGAAAACCGGCCGTAATCCTTTTCCTCAGGGCATCCCTGAGCTCCTGCTTCCTCAGGCTGTAGATGAGGGGGTTCAGGGCTGGAGGCAGCACCGAGTACAGAACTGACACTGCCACATCCAGGGATGGGGAGGAGATGGAGGGGGGCTTCAGGTAGGAAAATATAACAGTGCTGAGGAACAGAGAGAGCATGGCCAGGTGAGGGAGGCACGTGGAAAAGGCTTTGTGCCGGCCCTGCTCAGAGGGGATCTTCAGCACGGCCCTGAAGATCTGCACATAGGAGAAAACAATGAACACAAAACAGCCAAATACCAAACAGACACTGACAGCGATGAGCCCAAGTTCCCTGAGGTAGGATTTGGAGCAGGAGAGCTTGAGGATGTGTGGGATTTCCCAGAAGAAGTGGCCCAGGCCATTGCCCTGGCACAGGGGCAGGGGAAATGTATTGGCCATGTGCATGAGAGTGTAGAGAAAGGCACTGGCCCAGGCAGCTGCTGCCATGTGGGCACAAGCTCTGCTGCCCAGGAGGGCCCCGTAGTGCAGGGCTTTGCAGATGGACACGTAGCGGTCGTAGCACATGATGAGGAGGAGGGAATACTCTGCTGAGATGAAGAACAGAAAGAAAAACACCTGAGCAGCACATGCTGAGTAGGAGAGGTGCCTGGTGCCCAGAGGGAATTGTGCATGGCCTTGGGGACAGTGGTGCAGATGGAGCCCAGGTCGCTGAGGGCCAGGCTGAGCAGGAAGAAGAACACGGGGCTGGGCAGGTGCTGGCCGCAGGCTCCGGCACTGATGATGAGGCCGTTGGCCAGGAGGGCAGCCAGGGAGATGCCCAGGAAGAGGCAGAAGTGCAGGAGCTGCAGCTGCCGCGTGTCTGCCAATGCCAGCAGGAGGAAGTGCCTGATGGAGCTGCTGTTGGACATTTCTGCACTCTGGACTGTTGGAAGAAGGCATTGACAAGCTGGGACAGATTCCCCTGAGTCAATCCTATGCTATTTTCTTAGGAATCCCCTCAAAACAACTTCTCCTCCTGTGACAGAACTTGGCTAAGCTTTTTGATTTCTGAGCTCAGGTTTGTGCTGCTGCCTCATCCTCAGCGTTGCTCTCAGCCTGAACACTGGGGGCCCAGAGGGAAAACAGGGCTCCCTGTGCCCCAGTGCAGTCGGACCTGCTGGTCCCCACACAGGTGCCCTTTGCTCATTTCACCTCCCTCTATTTCCTGGTGATTGTACTTAAAATGGGCTTGAAAAATAAAGTGACTTTTTGAAGGCCCCAATTTCAAAACCATTGCTCTAAACCCTTCTTCCTTTCCCTGTGCAGCTGTGGTTGCTCTGGCTCTCTGCTGCCTGTAGTTGTGCCTCCTGGCAGCTGTTTCTCTGGGTCCAAGGCTTGTCCCTGCCAGTGCTGCCAGAGCCCAGCCCAGCCCTGGGGGCTCAGCTCTGCCCTGCAGAGCCCTCCCAGCACAGGGCACTGCCCAGGGGCATCTCCCTGGCAGCAGGGCCTGAAGGGCAGCTCAGACAAAGGGAGATGCTGCAAGCCAAGGTGCTGCTGGTGCTGTCTGCAGGCAGAGGAGTGTGAGGAGGCACTTCCTGAGGGAGATCTGAGGCAGAGCTGCTGATCCCCAGGGCAGCAGTGCAGGAGTCTCAGTGACACAGACAAACCTGAGAGCCCCTTTCCCTTCCCTTGAGGAGAAAGCTGAGAGCAGCTCTGGCCATGCAGCACCACCTCCCCAGCAGGAGGAGTCTGCCCTGAGGGGGGCCGCTCCTTCCACCTCCAACTCCTCCCCACAGCCCATGGGGAGCTCCCAGGCAGGCTGAGAGCTGCCCCTGGCAGGTGGCAGATGCCCTGGCCTGGCAAAGAGCCCTCAGGGCTGCAGGAGCTGCTCTGCAGGACAGCCCTGGGCACCCCTGGCTCCTGCCCACCTTCAGAGCCTGCAGCCGGCCCTGGCAGCAGGAGCCGTCCTGCCCTGTCCCTCTGACAGTGCCCAGGGCAGCCCCGCTCTGCAGCACATCCTCCCCCAAGGCAGGAACGGCAGCAGAGCCATCCTCACAGCCATGGCAGCCGTGTCATGGGCCAGCTCTAGAGGATCCCTGCAGCCAGAGACTCACTGTGTCCCACGCTGTGAAGGTTTCTCCACGAATGAGTTCAGAGCTGTCCTTCCAGCTGCTTTAGCTAGCTCTCTGCTCACTCCTCCCAGGTACCTGCAGGCAGTGCCCTCAGCCCTGCTGGGCAGGCAGAGGAGCTGCTCCTCAGCAGAGCTGCCTCTTTGAAGCTCTCGCTGGTTGCCAGGAGCTTGAGAGTTCCCTCTGTGCCAGGAGCCCGGCCCAGCTCAGCAGCACAGCAGCAGCACAAGGACTTTAATGACCCTCTCAGGCCTTTGGTGTTGTTCACATCAGACTCAGTCCCTCAGAGCGTCTTCAAAAAACTTCTCAAGAACTCAAAGATTCAAAGTCCAAAGTTTCTTGAACTTTTAATGGGTCCCATCAGGACACGACTCACGTGAAAGTGTCCCCAGGTTCCAGTGAGAGCAGAACTCTGGAGGCAGCGATGGCAGGTGGGGACAAGCAAGGGAAAGGTGTCTCTGGTGCTGAGCAAACCTGGCTGTGTTCCCTGAGTGCAAAGGGCCAAGGCCTGAGCCCCAGCCCCTGGCAAGGCAGATCCTGTCCCTCCCTCAGTGCTCAGGGCTCTTGCCGGGGCACTGGGAAGTGGGGATGGGCAGTGCCCAGGGCAGCACCATGGGGCGGCCCCTGCCAGGCTGCTGGGCAGGGACAAGGAGGCACTGAGGCCCCAGGGCTGCAAGGGTCACTTGTCTCCTGCTGGCCTCAGGGCCAGGGCCAGCAGCCGTGGCCAAAGGGCTGCACAAGTTGGCTCTGTCAGGGCCTTGCAGCTGCTGCCCATCCCTCTGCCCTCTGCAGCCCAGGCTGTGCCACGCTGTCCCTGCCCTGCGCCTCTGTCCCTGCAGGCTGTCCTCATCCCCCCGGCTGCCCCACCTGGCTGGCCCCTTCCTTTGCCGGCAGCTCTGCGTCCTGCCTGCCTCTACCTGGGCACACAAAGCCTTGGGCTGCTCCAGGCTCCTTCTGGGGGACGTGTTGCACCCCAGCCCTGCCTGGGAGGGAAATTCCTTTCTCCTGGTGTCCACTCTGGACCTCCCCAGCTGCCCTGTCACAAAGGCCCCTCGGTTCTTTGGGGCCCAGCAGTGCCACAGTGGCCCCTTGGCTCCATGGAACGCCACAGGGTCACAATGGTTCCCTTGGTGCCACCAGCCCTGCAGGGTCACAACGGCCCCTGGGTTCCACGAGGCCACGCGGGGTCACAGTGGTCTCCAGAGGAAGGGCAGCACCGAGCCCCAGGGTTTCAGGGGCAGATGAGACACAGCCACCAGAGGCCAAGGCCAGCCACATCTGTCTGTCCTGGCAGGTTTGTCTGGGAGCAGCCCTTGGATATTGGGAATTTGGGAGGTGGAATCCCAATTTTGGCCATGGGCACCTTGTTGAGAAGGATGGGTTTATTCCACATGAAAGTAAAGCACAAAGTCCAAGAGTTTAGGAAGAAGATGAGAGGTGGCCACCATGGGTGAGGGCAGCCAGACCTGTCTCTCATGGCAGCTTTTGTCTGGGAGCAATCCTTGGATAGACAGAATTTGGGAGGTAGAATTTCAGTTTTGGCCATGGGAGCCTGGATGAGAAGGACGGTTCTTTTCCTTAGGAAGGAAAGCACGAAGCCCCAGGAGCCCCAGGGCTCCTGAGCCAGCCCCTGCTGCCCCGGGAGGGAATTTGGGGAGGGGGCAGAGGGGGTGCGCAGCCCCTGCCGGGGGATGACCCCGGCCCAGCGCCCTTCGTTCAGCACCGAGCTGGGCGTGGGGCCGCAGGAGGAAGAGGCCGATGGGAAGCAGATCCTGCAGGGGAGACAGGGCTTGGGCTCAGGGCAAGGTTCTGCCCTGCACACCTGGCTCAGGTGTGAGCCTGCCCCAGGAAGGGAGCGGGACATTCCCATCCCCACGGATCAGGGCTGGGAGCAGCACTGGGACCAGGGACATGGAAATACTGGGAGCCACTGGGACCGCACTGAGGGGTGAATTATCCCCCCCAGCACCTTTCCAGGCCGCCCTGTGACCTGAGAAATGCTCGCTGGGCCTCAGCCTTGGCCAAGAGCCCCCGGGCTCAGCTGCTCTGAGCTCAGGCGCTGCCGGCTCCCGCAGCCCGCCCAGGGCCGCCCTGCCCGTGCCGGGGCTGTGCTGGAATTCTCTGCTGCTGCTGGGCCACTCGGGGGGTCTGGCCCAGCAGGAAAGGTGACCTTGAGCCAGGAGCTTTCCTTGGCCGCAGCAAAGCCTCAGCATGGAAAGACCTTCCCAGCGCTGTGCCCTGGGCCGGGAGGGATTGTGCCACCAGAGCTGTCCCTCCATTTCTTCTGCCAGGCAGCTCTAGGACATGGAAAGTGGAGAAGCCAGAGCTGCTTCTCAGCTTTTCACAGTCCTCCAGAGGAATCCTGTGTGGGAAGCAGCCTGGGAACAGGGTTGAGGTGCCAGGGCAGGGGAATTCAGAGCCCTTTCCTCCCCCGTGGGCTGAGGCTCTGGCCCTTGCCCTTTGCAATGGCCCTGCAGCTGCCAGAGGGGCCTTTTTGGCTCAGCTGAGAGCAGTCCTGCTGCAAGGCTGTCCTCGAGCTGCTTGGGCTGCACATGTGCCCAGGGAATGCTCATTGCTTGCAGTCTCAGGTGCTGTGCGTGTGCAGGTGTAACTACTGCAGGAGGGAACAGCTCTGCTGGGGGGAGTTCTCTTTTTCTTGGTGGTTTTTCTGTTGAATGAACGTTCCCTGCCAGCTCTTCCCTGCAGAGCTCTGTAGCTGTATGTGCCACTTGTCTGTGGCACTGTGGCTCAGGAGGTGGCCAAGGGGAGCTTGGCCGAGGTGTGGGCAGAGGAATGGCCATCAGGCCAGGCTGGGGGGTCAGCGGCCGGTCAGTTGCGTTGGGTGGCCGCGGCTCTGGACGCTTGTGTGGGAGCGTGTGCAGGGCTGGAAGGCTGGGGCTGCCGCCGCTGTGTCGCAGAGCCGGGAAGGCCGGGGCTGGCCCGGCCCTGGCCCGGCCCCGCCAGTTCTGCCAGCTGCCGGCGGGGACACAAAGGGCAGCTCCGAGCTGCGGCCGCTGCGCTGCGGCCGCACAAACGCAGCGCCCGCAGAGCTCCAGGGCAAGGTGCTGGCCCTGGCTCGGGGCTGGGCCGGGGCCAGCGGCAGAAAATCAACTTGCAGCTCGGGCCCCGCAGCAGGGAGGAGCAGCAATTGCTGGGGGAGAGAGACTCTTGCCAAGGGCCTGCGGGGCCGGGCCCCAGGGAACGGCTTCCCGCTGCCCGAGGGCAGGCTGAGATGGGATGTGGGGCAGCAATGGTTCCCTGGCAGGGCGCTCAGGGCCTGGCACAGGCTGGCCCGAGAAGCTGCGGCTGCCCCCGCATCCCTGCAAGTGTCCCAGGCCGGCTCGGCCATTGGGGCTTCCTGCCCAGGAGGGCTGGGCTGGGCTGGGGCTGCTGAGGGCGGGATGGGCTCTGGCTGAGCCAGCTGAAGGCTGCGCATGATGAGGCCGGGGGGACCCCGTTGCTGAGTGGGTTCTGGGGTATCCCACATTCCTGAAGGGATTTTAGGGTATGTCCCATTCCTGAGGCATTTTTGGGGTGCCCCCCAATGCTTAGGGAGGGGTTCTGAGAGGGGGGCTCTGGTGCTTGGAAGGGGGACCTATTGTCAGGGAGCCGGGGAGCCCATTTTGGGAAGGATGCTGCTGTTTCTGGCAATGTTGAGAGGTTCTGAATGGGCTGTGGGGCCCTGGCTCTCATTTTGGGACTTGAGGTGAGCCCATGGGCACAGCAAGGGCTGAGGAGAGGTTCCAAGCTCCCATTTGGGATGGAGGGATTGAGCGGGTGCCTCCAATAAACTCAATCCCAGCCCCAATGTGTCGATGGCAGCCCCAAATGGCTCGATCCGTCAGCCCCAAGGCCTGGCTGTGGGGAGTCAGGAGCCACAGAAGGGGAATTGGTGTCCAGGAGGGATGGGATGGGATGGGATGGGATGGGATGGGATGGGATGGGATGGGATGGGATGGGATGGGGGTTGCATCATGGGGGTGGGATGAAGTTTGGGATTGATGGGGTGGTTTGAACACTTGGAGTGGGGCACTCCAGGGAGGAAAACCAGGAGCTGCTTTTGGGGAGGCACCTGCTGCTTTTTGACAATTTTAGGGCCTCTAAGTGGCTTCTGGGAGGTTGCAGTGAATTTGGGGAAAGTGCCATAAACCCCCCGCAATTTGGGGGGCTGAGGTGAAATCCCCACATTTTGGGAGGGTGAGAGGACCCTAATTGGGAGGGGATCCTGCTGCTTTGCACCCCTTCAATGGGGTGAGAAGTGGCTTGTGAGGGACGGAAGGAAGGAAGGAAGGAAGGAAGGAAGGAAGGAAGGAAGGAAGGAAGGAAGGAAGGAAGGAAGGAAGGAAGGAAGGAAGGAAGGAAGGAAGGAAGGAAGGAAGGAAGGAAGGAAAACAATGCAAGTACTGAATGAAACAAAAAAAAGATAAATAACTGAGTTCTCTTTTAAAAAATATCAATTCCCTCTGAATCCAAAGTTGCAGAAGACTTTTCTTTCCACATTTGGGTTTTGTTTTTATCTCTCATACTTTTTCTGGTTCTTTTCTTTTTTCTCTTGTTTTTAATAGATAAGACCTGCTAGGAAAGGAATGCAGAGCAAAATGAGACCCATTTCTGGCAGGCAATGAAAGTGTCGGCTCCTGGTCTGGTTGCTTTTGTGTGGATCCCTCATCTCTGTGGCACGGGGGGAATAGCAGTGCTGGGAGCCAGCAGCGGGCTCAGGAGCATCCCGCTCTGTCAGCTCTGAGCAGGTGGCACATGTCCTGCTCTCCTGCTGCCCTCCAAAGCACAGAATCCATGGGCAAGTTTAGGCCCAGCTCTGGGCACAGCCAGCATGGCCTGGGCACGGGAACGGGGGCCAAAGCGGGCGGGATCCTTCTGCAGCTGCCTGGTGGTTTCTGGTTTCTGTGCCCAGAGTGCCAGGATGTTCTTAAGAGGTGCTTGTCCATGCAGCCCTTGGACAGGCCGTCCTTGGAAGAGCTCTTCAGTGCTCCTTGGCTGCAGGGTGTTCATGTGCCCTAGAGGATGGCAGGGACCCACGGGCACAGTGTGATCCAGGGGCCTGGCAGGTAACAGCCCCACACAGCTCTTGGCAATCAGTGGCAAAGCAAAGCAGACTATTTTGTCCTGTCTGTAGCTCTGAGCAGGGAGCATCAGAAGGGAACACGCAGCTCTTGGGCTGCAGCTGAGCTGGAGGCCTGCTCTGGCAAGCACTGGTGGCCACCATCCCCCCTGGTTTTGTTTGTCTGGTTCATTGATGGCTGGGGCCCTGGGCAGAACCCTGAGAGCCTGGTGTGGCCCCAGGGAAGGAGAAGGAGCCCCTGGAGAAGCTGTACCAGGTGGGGCTGCTGCTGCTGGAGCCACCAAGGACGAGCTCAAGGACGACAACCTCTTCCTGGAGCTGGCCAGTGGCAGCTGAAGATGATGGACTTTGATTCTGGCACCTTCTCCAAAGACACGCTCCACGGCCAGTGTGCAGGTGAGTCCAGAGCCAGGGGGATGCTCCCAGAGCTGGGCATGGCACGGCCTGGCCGGGCACCAAAGGTTCCCCCTTTGCTGGGGCGGCTGCAGGGAATTCTTCAGTGGCTGCCAAACTGCTTTTGGGCTCTGGGCAGCTGCTGAGGAGGTGGCTGTGCCATGGCTGGCTGCAGGCTGGGCACATGTCCTGCCCTCCTGCTCTGCTCCCAAAGGCAGCAATGCTGGGCAGCTTTGGGCCCTGCTCTGAGCACAGCCAGCACGGCCTGGGCACTGCGGGCGGCTGGGACAAGGCCGTGAAATCCAACATCTGGCCTTGTTTGGGGCTGTATGGTCAAAGTCAGCTCCCTTGGCTCCTCCTTGAGCCCTGGCCAGGCTTAGGAGGAAGCCAAGAGGAGGATGAAAGCAGATGTTCCTGCACTAGAAGTGCTGTCAGTTTGTTTCTCCAGCACTGTCAAAGCTGGGCCCTCTCCCAGCGGGGTTGGAGCCTCAGCTGTGGCTGGAGGCAGCTGCAGGAATTCCCAGTGTCCGGGAGTGGCTCTCCAGTCCTTGGCTGGGACAGCTTCCCCCAGCTGATGGGTGGCTCTGGGTGATGGTAAAGTCTGAGGGTCACTGGGGCTGGATCTTGGTTAATCACTGCAGGCAATCTTTGGCACTGATGACTGGGGGCATTGCTGAGCTGTTCCTGCTGTGATTCTTTGCTAATGATTATGTGCTTTGCTGAGCTTATGCTTTTGTAATTCTTTGCAGATTTGCATTTTATAAATTGCACAATCCCTTCAGTAGGGTCTGTGTCTTTGGTGCTGACCCTGCCCACCAGCAAAACAGGGCCCCATCCTGCCTGAGTGTTACCTGGGAAGACAAAAACCCTCACTCCAAATGTCCCCCCCTTCCTCCTTGTTCCCCCCACTTTATACACTGGCCATGATGTCCTGTGGTCTGGGATATCCCTGGGGTCAGTTGGGGTCACCTGTCCTGGCTGTGACCCCTGCCAAGCTCCCCCTCACCCCCAGCCCCTCCCCAGCGTGGCCGGACGAGGGGCAGGAAAGGCCTTGGCTCTGTGCAAGCTCAGCAAGAACAAAACCATCTCCGTGTGAGCAACGCTGTGCTCAGCACAGAGCCAAACACAGCCCCAGAGAAAGGCCTGGCAAGGAAATTCCCTCTGCCCCAGCCCACAGCAGCACCCCATGGCCATCCACCATCACCACGGCTCCACGGGTTCCTTTCCATGGCCCTGGCCCTGGCCACGGGACCTTGGGCTGGTGGCCATGGCAGCCGACTGTGGCCCAGGGCTCAGTGCCCGTGTCCATGGCAGCAGTGCCCAGCCACGGGCCCTGAGTGCAGGTGACCGTGCCAATCCCCATGGCAGCGGGGCCAAGCGTTGGTGTCCATGGCACCAAAGTGAGGAACGGGTCCCTGTGGCCGCTGCCGTGGCATCAGCGAGTGTCAGTGCAATTGTAGCTGGCACCAGCCCCGGCACCGCTCTGTCCTGAGGGCTGCCATGGCAGCCGAGGGCAGCCACAGGTCTGCGGGCAAGTGGCCACGGACCCTGAGTGCAGCAATGGGTCCTGGGGGGGTTTCCAAGGGAACTGGAACTGATGAGGGTTGCCATGGCATCCAACCCCCTGGGATGTCACACAGCCACCCTGGGATGTCCCACAGCCAACCTGGGATGTCAAAACTCATTCTGTGATGTCACATAGCCACCCTGTGATGTCATAGACACCCTGTGATGTCATAGACACTCTGTGATGTCATGCCACCCATCTGTGATGTCACAGTCCTCTCTGTGATATCACTGTGATAGCTCTGTGATGTCACAGCAGACTCTATGATGTCATACAGCTCCCCTGTGATGTCACACAACCACTCTGTGATGTCACACAAGCACCCTGTGATGTCACAGTCCTATCTGTGATGTCACAACTCTGCACTGTGATGTCACACCAGCACCCTGTGATGTCACAGCCATCTCTGTGATGTCATAGTCTGCCCTGTGATGTCAGAGCCCAATCTGTGATGTCACAGCTAACTCTATGATGTCACAGCACCACTCTCTGATGTCACAGAGCTGCTCCATGATGTCGCCGTAGACTCTATGATGTCATACAGCCACCCTGTGATGTCACACAGCCCCTTTCTGACATCACAGCTGCTCTGTGGCTCTGTGACACAGGCACAGAGGTGTTACCAAAACTTCAGGGAAACAAAACCTCCTCAGCATCAGCGCAGCACGAAGCAGCAGCATTCTTTATTGGGCCGGATGCACGAGGGGAGAGCCCCTCCCAAAGTCATGTGTGCCGAGGTCAGGAATGTTCCTGTTTGCAGACTGTGTTTCACAGACTCATTCCCAGACTGTCCCACAATAAACACACACACGACAATCATTTCCCCAAAATCATTGCATATTTCCCCCACCCCTTTGCACATCCGTTCTTCTGCCCTGGGGCTCTCTTTGGGGGTCCCTGGTGGTCGGTGACCCCAAAGCCAGCCCTGACTGCCCAGTGAACTGGTGAAAGTTGGCACACCTGGGCTGGTTGCTGCCTACAGAATCAGCCTTGTGCGGTTCCATGGCCAGTGGCTTTTGGAGAAGAAGCATTGTATGAACCCACCAGGTGCAAACGGTTTTTCATCTGGTAAATTTCCCCCCTTGGAGGGTTGGGAAGCTTCTCTTCCCTTCAAGCCTTCGTAAGCCTCACTCTGCTCCTTTACTCACATCCCACGAGTTCCTCAGCTGCTTTCACAACCATGTTCTTTACACAGCTCAAAGCAAGTGTCACAAGCACAAGTATTGCTGGGATCCCAGTTAGACTTTGCAAAAGTCAGGCCAACCATCAGTCAGAGAAAATCCAAGTCCTTGAAATATTTTATCCAGTTACTGTCTAATCCTCCCCTTAATTCCCTGCTGGATGCAGCAACTGATTTTATCCTCTCTACCCGATCATCCAATCCAGCATCACATTTGGAATGTGCACACAACAAGTGTTGCTGTTTCAGTTCAAGAATCCACATACTCCCTGTCCATGTAACAGCAATAGGGCTAAAGCCAATCTGCTCTGTAAAGTCATTTTAGCTGTGGCTGGCAATTGTTCCTTTATTTCAGCAAGCCCCAAAGGAGCTGCATTCACTCAGGTTTCCATCTGCAGAGCCCAATGGTGTGTGGCTGCTCTGTTCCTAAAGGCAGATCTTTGCGGAGCAGAGATGAATTCTAAAATCCATCCCGCTGTAGTTCCCGCACTGGGATGTTTCCAAGTTCCATCCCCTTTAACCTTTCCCCACAGTTGGGTTCCCGGTGGTGACTCCTTGCACGAGGGACGGAACGTTAATACCCCCAGTGTCCATGGTGCTCCTGATTCTCCCAGGGCCAAACGTGTGCTCCAAATTCCATCACTTCCCACCCATCCTGGGGCTCCTAAGGATCTGACCGCATCCTGCTGACACTCTGTGCCTCTCCAAGGCTTGCTGTTTGTTGGCTGAGCCCAGGTGTCACTGAGAAAGGCAGAATCATTTCTACAAACACAGCCTAGCCTCAGAGCCTGGGCCACAGCCAGGAGCTGCTGCACCTCAGGATTCCAAACAGCTCAAGTGTCTGTCCCAGGGCAATCCCACTTTTCCTTTGTCCTGGGATCCTTTGGCCTTGACCTTGTTAAATCAGGATATTTTATACCCACCTGTAAGGGGTCCCGTGGAAGGCCTGGGCTCCCTTCCCAGCCCAGACACCCCTGAACTGGCTGGAAACATTCCCATTGTCCTGTCTGAGGGTGATTCCATACTGCTGGAATTTGGCAGCTCCAGGGGCTATCAGTGCAATCTGTCAGCTGATCAATATTTCCTGAGGTAATTTCCAGATCCAGTTTGGAAATGTTACAATTCTCAGCAGTATCGTTCTTATGTGTCCATGGTAAGGAATATTCTCCTTCCATCCCTGTCCAGGTGCCCTGGGTGCTATTTCCTTCCACAAGTGTTCCCAGATTTTTGTCAAATTGCTGACTGAAGCTCCCCACGGAACTGGATTTTCTGCACAGGTTGGTGTTGGCAAACAAGCTGTTACAGGGGTCACATTCTGTCATCTGCCAACATCTTGCACTGACTTTGAAAACCGCATTTCCCTTCCCAGAAGTCAGGAACATCGTTTCTATTTTTATTATAGTTACACAATAATTGATCATCTAGATCCAATAAAGAGTATCCCCTTAGAAAATCCTATTCAATACCTAAAACAATAGGATTGATGTAAAACCCCAAACTCCATGGTGTCAGACAGTCTTGTTTCTGCTGTGTTTAATGTGTGCTTGCTGGTTTTACCCGCATGTGATGAACCCTGAGTTTGATTCCTTCTACCTTGAGTGCAGGGTAGGTTACCAGGAGGACTTGAGATGGTCCCTTCCACTTTGGCTGGATTGTTCCAAAATTCCAGGTTCTGATGTACACCGCATCTCCTGGTTGGAAAGGATGTACAGGCGAGTCCAGCCCCAATGATCTGTTGAGAACCATGCACCTTTTAAGGCTTACAAGAGTTAGTCCCAGTGCTATTAAATATTCATTGCAGCAAAACTTCTGAGACTTCCCTTGTCTTGTTGGTGCCACATGGGAAAGCTTCTGGCCATCCAGAAAAAGGATCCACCAATACCAAAATGTGCCAGTCCCCCTTCTGTCTGGGCAGTTCTGCAAAATCAGTTGGCCAAAATCACCTGGTGATTCCCATGTAACGAGCCCTGGAGGCAGCCTTCTTCCTTCAAAACCAATCCCATCTTTCTCAACAACTGATCTATTATTTTTTGCCATTTTTGTGCTTACTAGATGCCTTTGTAAACTGGCCACCATATTCTCCATCTCCTAATGTGTTTCCTGATGTTTTAGTTCCATTATACATTAATTGTGGAGCTCCAATTACCTGCCCACACGGGGTTACCAATCACCTGCTGGGATTTTCCGTAGCTGCTGCTGATGGGGCTGACTGCCTGTCCTGATCACTGGAATCTGGCTTTTGTTGCAGAACATTCAAGTTTTTGCTAGGTATTAGTGCAAGGAGAGCTTTTTCAGCACCCTCTTGAGCTGTTTGGTCAGCCAATGGAGTCCCTGGATTAACTGGGGAGTCTCCAAACCCATGGGCTTTACAAGGGCATCAGGGCCACTTCTTTTGGTTTTGGCACACTCTGCAGTAGGTGACTGATTTCTTTTTGTACTCACTGGAGACCTCTGTGCCCTTTCCTTCCATGTGGCTCCCTGGGCGTCTATTATTCCAAACCCAGAGTTCAAATCAGTCCATATGTTCACCTTTTTTCCTTCAGTGATTTCTAGGAAAGGTCATTCATTCTGCTTTTTGTGCTGATGTGTTCAAAGCTAAAGCCTGGGCTTCTATGACCTGGGTTGAGGTTCCCACTGCACACCCAGCTGCCCGTTTTCCATCCGTACCATGCTGCTCCCACCAGGGTGCAGGTCCAGTGCTGGCTCCTGGATGGGATTGCTCTCGAGGTCCCAGAGTCTGCCAGAACACACTTGTTCCATGGATCCCAGGCAGCCATAGCACAAAGATTCCAACCCTTCTCTTAGAAGGGACTCGAACACTTCCCTGTTCCAACCTTGGGTACCTTGAACCAAACCCTGCAAAGCTTTTGCTGCACCTTACAGGCAGGTCAACAGTTTACACTGGGAAAGGAAAAGGTGCCTTTATCTTACCAGGGGTCTTTCTCTGATTTCCTTTGGAGCAGGGATCAAGGGTTCTTCCCAGAATCCTTCAGTGCTGCCTGCAGGTCCTGCCATCCCTCAGATCTGTTGAAATTCAAGAGGATGAGGCCACGGGGTGTCCCAATGGTGCCTTGGTTCCATGGGCCCCACAGTGTAACCATGGTGTCCTTGGTTCTGCAGTGTCACAATGGACCCTTCATTCCATGAGGCCCCACAGTGTGGCAATGGTCCCTTGAGTCCATGAGGCCCCACAAGGTCACAATGGTCCCTTGGTTCCATGGCCCCGCACTCTCACAATGCTCTCCTTGGCTGCACAAGGTCCCGTAGTGGCACAAGGGTCTCCTTGGTGCAGAGACCAGGGCAGAAGGGTTCCACAAGGCCCCAGAGTGTCACAAGGATCTCCTTGGATCTACAGTGTCAGAACTGACCCTTGGTTACACGAGATCCTCCTGTGTCCCAAGGGCTCGTTGGTTCCACAGGGCCTGATTCTCTAACACTTCAGAGATGGTGTAGGACAGTTTCTATTTTCCCGCAGTTTGGTGACGAAAGGAGCACGCTGGGCAGAGCACGGAGATGCTGCTGCTGTCTGCTCAGGGGAAAGGGTCCAACAAGGCTGAGGGGCTGGGAGGCTGCTGGAAGGGCCGTGCCCCACATGGTACAGCTTTCCTGGGAGGCAGGGAACAGCAGGAGAGACACGCACTGCCCCACAGAGCAGCTGGGCAGGGGGACACTGGGCATGAGGAGGAGGAAATGTCCCTCCCAGGGCAGCGTGGGGGCAGAAGCACCCAGAGGGAGGATGAGCTCAGGGCATGTGTGTGTGCCCAAGGCACAGAGGGTGAGGCTGGGCACAGCTCAGGCCAGGGCTGGAGGTGGCAGGGCAGAGCTGGTGGTGGGGCAGTGAGATGGGAGTGTGCAGCCTGCAGGGACACAGCAGCAGCGGTGGGACAGCGCAGGACAAGCTGTGCTGGACATGGCCAAGGGCCCTGGCAGGGCTGGCAGTGTCCAGGAGAAGCCAAGACTTGGTGCCCAGGGTCATGGCAGCGTATCTTCCACCAAGGGCTTAGAGGACACACCTTGTCCTCAGGCCCTGGGGCCTCCTGGGAATAGCCCCAGAAAGTCTGGGCACTGTCAGCCCCCTGTCCTGCCCTCAGCATTCCCCCACATCCCAGCAGCCTCATTTGGGCAATGGCTCTGCTCCAGGATGGCATGCTGCAGAGAATGCAGGTAGATTTTGTGCTCACTCCTGGCATGCAGCTGGACAATAAAGCCTGATCCAGCCCCCCCTCAGCATATGTCCGGCTCTGGCATTGGGGCGGGGCAACTTTGGGAGCAGCCCCAGCCCTGCTCCTGCTCCCGGCTGGGCACCCAGCTGCTGGGACACAGGTGTGTCCTGATGCCACCGTCTACTCCTTTGAGAAGGGGAGGACAGAGTGCATCAGGGAGTTTGGTGTGGCTTACATGCGGCAAGGAGAAGGTGCAGCCCCAAACTGGCTTTCACTTCTAGAACCTTTTGCTATTGCGGGAGCAGCTGCTGGAGCTTTTCAACCGAGCTGCAAGAGTGAAAAGTGTGATGGCATGTCTATCTGAGAAGGAAGGTTCGGTGCCGCAGCCTGTTGTGCACAATTTATATGCTGATAAGAGAAGGGGGTGCTTTTGGAACGTTTTCCTTCCTGACACTTCTGTCTCTGTGAGCTTTAGCTGCTTGGACTCAGGGATACCGAAGGTATGTGAAAGCGACTGGGATGCGAGAATCATGTTGCACAGGGAACAGGGAAGGTCAGCAAATGTTTCCTGTCCTGGCACATCTCTCAGTCTGAACTGCAGCTGCAGATGCTTCACTTCCGCCAAGGACTCTGCCACCTTGAGAGAAGGATGCGCTCTATGGAGTTGAGAAAGAAAGTGCGTCTCACTAGCTTCTTTCCTCTACTTCATAGACAGCAAAGGGGCTATGAAAGGCAGCACTGGCTTTTTGTTCTAGGACTTCTTCTTTACAAGCAGCTGCTGGATGTTTGGAAGGGGGTTTGGGATATGCAAAAATGAGAGGCTAAGATGGTAAGAGGGTAAGATGGAAGTCATCTGGCAAAAGCAGAGCTCACAAAAGGGCCAGCTGAGAAAGCTCTTGCTGCCTACAACTTCAACTGCACCCCTCAAAGCAGCAGCACACACGCTGCTCTCGGCACTTTCCTTCTCAGCTCTACGCACCATCCTAAGCCTTGCCTCTCCCACACTCAGGATCCAAAGACAACGGCACCAGGGACTGCTCACACACTAAAGGCACCAGGACAAAAGGCTCACCAGCTTGGCCTTTGCATTCCCGCTGACAGCTCCACAGCTTGAACCCAGAGAACTGCCTGCTGCCAACAGCCTTTCCAATCACTCTGAGCACCTCATGACAAGGAGTGTGGGGAATGAATCTCCAGCAGCCTCCTGCCCCAGGCTGTCCCCCGGGAGCAGCCCTGCTCCAGGCCGTGACTGCCACCTGCACAGCCAAAGGACCCAGAGCCGGTGTTACACACCACGGCTGTGCCTGGCACAGAGACACCAGTGGCCACACAAGTGGCCATGGCACTGTCCACACACAGTCCCTGCTGCTGCTCCCCCAGCCGCTGGCACCAACTCCCAGCCACCCACTCCTAAAGCCACGGGGCCCACTGGGACATTGCGGGGGCTCGTGGAAGCCAGCGGCCATTGTGACACAGCGGGGCTGCACAGAGCCCACGGTGCTTTGTGACCCGTGGCTCCCAGGAGAGCCTTTGTGATGCTGGGGAACTACAAGGAAGCCTGGCTCCTCTGTGACACCACCACAGAAGCTCAGGGGAGCCCTTGAGACTGTGCTGATGCTATTGAACCTGATGCAACCCTGCCTCCTCTGTGACACCACAGAAGCTCTTGGAGCCCTGGAGACCGTGGTGATGCTATGGAACCTGATGCAACCCTGCCTCCTCTGTAACACCACAGAACCTCTGGGAGCCCTGGAGACCGTGGTGATGCTATGGAACCTGATGCAACCCTGCCTCCACTGTGACACCACAGAAGCTCAGGGAGCCCTGGAGACTGTGGTGATGCTATGGAACCTGATGCAACCCTGCCTCCACTGTGACACCACAGAACCTCTGGGAGCCCTGGAGACCGTGCTGATGCTATGGAACCTGATGCAACCCTGCCTCCACTGTGACACCACAGAAGCTCGGGGAGCTCTGCAGACCGTGGGGATGCTGGCGAAGCTGACGGAACCCTGGACACCACAGTGACGCTATGGAACCTGGTGGAACCGAGGGGCCACAGTGACACTGTGGGGCCTTTTGGAAGCAACAGGACCCTGGTGGGAAGCCACGGGATGATTAATCCTGCACGAACCTGCTCCAGGTGGGCTCCTCTCTCCCGGCTTCCACAGGTGCTGCTAGGATCCCACTCCGGCACTGGCTTGGCACGGGCTCACGGCTTCCTTTGGCAATGGCTCTGCTCCAGGATGGCATGCTGCAGAGAATGCAGGTAGATTTTGTGCTCACTCCTGGCATGCAGCTGGACAATAAAGCCTGATCCAGCCCCCCCTCAGCATATGTCCGGCTCTGGCATTGGGGCGGGGCAACTTTGGGAGCAGCCCCAGCCCTGCTCCTGCTCCCGGCTGGGCACCCAGCTGCTGGGACACAGGTGTGTCCTGATGCCACCGTCTACTCCTTTGAGAAGGGGAGGACAGAGTGCATCAGGGAGTTTGGTGTGGCTTACATGCGGCAAGGAGAAGGTGCAGCCCCAAACTGGCTTTCACTTCTAGAACCTTTTGCTATTGCGGGAGCAGCTGCTGGAGCTTTTCAACCGAGCTGCAAGAGTGAAAAGTGTGATGGCATGTCTATCTGAGAAGGAAGGTTCGGTGCCGCAGCCTGTTGTGCACAATTTATATGCTGATAAGAGAAGGGGGTGCTTTTGGAACGTTTTCCTTCCTGACACTTCTGTCTCTGTGAGCTTTAGCTGCTTGGACTCAGGGGTACCGAAGGTATGTGAAAGTGACTGGGATGCGAGAATCATGTTGCACAGGGAACAGGGAAGGTCAGCAAATGTTTCCTGTCCTGGCACATCTCTCAGTCTGAACTGCAGCTGCAGATGCTTCACTTCCGCCAAGGACTCTGCCACCTTGAGAGAAGGATGCGCTCTATGGAGTTGAGAAAGAAAGTGCGTCTCACTAGCTTCTTTCCTCTACTTCATAGACAGCAAAGGGGCTATGAAAGGCAGCACTGGCTTTTTGTTCTAGGACTTCTTCTTTACAAGCAGCTGCTGGATGTTTGGAAGGGGGTTTGGGATATGCAAAAATGAGAGGCTAAGATGGTAAGAGGGTAAGATGGAAGTCATCTGGCAAAAGCAGAGCTCACAAAAGGGCCAGCTGAGAAAGCTCTTGCTGCCTACAACTTCAACTGCACCCCTCAAAGCAGCAGCACACACGCTGCTCTCGGCACTTTCCTTCTCAGCTCTACGCACCATCCTAAGCCTTGCCTCTCCCACACTCAGGATCCAAAGACAACGGCACCAGGGACTGCTCACACACTAAAGGCACCAGGACAAAAGGCTCACCAGCTTGGCCTTTGCATTCCCGCTGACAGCTCCACAGCTTGAACCCAGAGAACTGCCTGCTGCCAACAGCCTTTCCAATCACTCTGAGCACCTCATGACAAGGAGTGTGGGGAATGAATCTCCAGCAGCCTCCTGCCCCAGGCTGTCCCCCGGGAGCAGCCCTGCTCCAGGCCGTGACTGCCACCTGCACAGCCAAAGGACCCAGAGCCGGTGTTACACACCACGGCTGTGCCTGGCACAGAGACACCAGTGGCCACACAAGTGGCCATGGCACTGTCCACACACAGTCCCTGCTGCTGCTCCCCCAGCCGCTGGCACCAACTCCCAGCCACCCACTCCTAAAGCCACGGGGCCCACTGGGACACTGCGGGGGCTCGTGGAAGCCAGCGGCCATTGTGACACAGCGGGGCTGCACAGAGCCCACGGTGCTTTGTGACCCGTGGCTCCCAGGAGAGCCTTTGTGATGCTGGGGAACTACAAGGAAGCCTGGCTCCTCTGTGACACCACCACAGAAGCTCAGGGGAGCCCTTGAGACTGTGCTGATGCTATTGAACCTGATGCAACCCTGCCTCCTCTGTGACACCACAGAAGCTCTTGGAGCCCTGGAGACCGTGGTGATGCTATGGAACCTGATGCAACCCTGCCTCCTCTGTAACACCACAGAACCTCTGGGAGCTCTGGAGACCGTGCTGATGCTATGGAACCTGATGCAACCCTGCCTCCACTGTGACACCACAGAAGCTCAGGGAGCCCTGGAGACTGTGGTGATGCTATGGAACCTGATGCAACCCTGCCTCCACTGTGACACCACAGAACCTCTGGGAGCCCTGGAGACCGTGCTGATGCTATGGAACCTGATGCAACCCTGCCTCCACTGTGACACCACAGAAGCTCGGGGAGCTCTGCAGACCGTGGGGATGCTGGCGAAGCTGACGGAACCCTGGATACCACAGTGACGCTATGGAACCTGGTGGAACCGAGGGGCCACAGTGACACTGTGGGGCCTTTTGGAAGCAACAGGACCCTGGTGGGAAGCCACGGGATGATTAATCCTGCACGAACCTGCTCCAGGTGGGCTCCTCTCTCCCGGCTTCCACAGGTGCTGCTAGGATCCCACTCCGGCACTGGCTTGGCACGGGCTCACGGCTTCCTTTGGCAATGGCTCTGCTCCAGGATGGCATGCTGCAGAGAATGCAGGTAGATTTTGTGCTCACTCCTGGCATGCAGCTGGACAATAAAGCCTGATCCAGCCCCCCCTCAGCATATGTCCGGCTCTGGCATTGGGGCGGGGCAACTTTGGGAGCAGCCCCAGCCCTGCTCCTGCTCCCGGCTGGGCACCCAGCTGCTGGGACACAGGTGTGTCCTGATGCCACCGTCTACTCCTTTGAGAAGGGGAGGACAGAGTGCATCAGGGAGTTTGGTGTGGCTTACATGCGGCAAGGAGAAGGTGCAGCCCCAAACTGGCTTTCACTTCTAGAACCTTTTGCTATTGCGGGAGCAGCTGCTGGAGCTTTTCAACCGAGCTGCAAGAGTGAAAAGTGTGATGGCATGTCTATCTGAGAAGGAAGGTTCGGTGCCGCAGCCTGTTGTGCACAATTTATATGCTGATAAGAGAAGGGGGTGCTTTTGGAACGTTTTCCTTCCTGACACTTCTGTCTCTGTGAGCTTTAGCTGCTTGGACTCAGGGGTACCGAAGGTATGTGAAAGTGACTGGGATGCGAGAATCATGTTGCACAGGGAACAGGGAAGGTCAGCAAATGTTTCCTGTCCTGGCACATCTCTCAGTCTGAACTGCAGCTGCAGATGCTTCACTTCCGCCAAGGACTCTGCCACCTTGAGAGAAGGATGCGCTCTATGGAGTTGAGAAAGAAAGTGCGTCTCACTAGCTTCTTTCCTCTACTTCATAGACAGCAAAGGGGCTATGAAAGGCAGCACTGGCTTTTTGTTCTAGGACTTCTTCTTTACAAGCAGCTGCTGGATGTTTGGAAGGGGGTTTGGGATATGCAAAAATGAGAGGCTAAGATGGTAAGAGGGTAAGATGGAAGTCATCTGGCAAAAGCAGAGCTCACAAAAGGGCCAGCTGAGAAAGCTCTTGCTGCCTACAACTTCAACTGCACCCCTCAAAGCAGCAGCACACACGCTGCTCTCGGCACTTTCCTTCTCAGCTCTACGCACCATCCTAAGCCTTGCCTCTCCCACACTCAGGATCCAAAGACAACGGCACCAGGGACTGCTCACACACTAAAGGCACCAGGACAAAAGGCTCACCAGCTTGGCCTTTGCATTCCCGCTGACAGCTCCACAGCTTGAACCCAGAGAACTGCCTGCTGCCAACAGCCTTTCCAATCACTCTGAGCACCTCATGACAAGGAGTGTGGGGAATGAATCTCCAGCAGCCTCCTGCCCCAGGCTGTCCCCCGGGAGCAGCCCTGCTCCAGGCCGTGACTGCCACCTGCACAGCCAAAGGACCCAGAGCCGGTGTTACACACCACGGCTGTGCCTGGCACAGAGACACCAGTGGCCACACAAGTGGCCATGGCACTGTCCACACACAGTCCCTGCTGCTGCTCCCCCAGCCGCTGGCACCAACTCCCAGCCACCCACTCCTAAAGCCACGGGGCCCACTGGGACATTGCGGGGGCTCGTGGAAGCCAGCGGCCATTGTGACACAGCGGGGCTGCACAGAGCCCACGGTGCTTTGTGACCCGTGGCTCCCAGGAGAGCCTTTGTGATGCTGGGGAACTACAAGGAAGCCTGGCTCCTCTGTGACACCACCACAGAAGCTCAGGGGAGCCCTGGAGACCGTGCTGATGCTATTGAACCTGATGCAACCCTGCCTCCTCTGTGACACCACAGAAGCTCTTGGAGCCCTGGAGACCGTGGTGATGCTATGGAACCTGATGCAACCCTGCCTCCTCTGTAACACCACAGAACCTCTGGGAGCTCTGGAGACCGTGCTGATGCTATGGAACCTGATGCAACCCTGCCTCCACTGTGACACCACAGAAGCTCAGGGAGCCCTGGAGACTGTGGTGATGCTATGGAACCTGATGCAACCCTGCCTCCACTGTGACACCACAGAACCTCTGGGAGCCCTGGAGACCGTGCTGATGCTATGGAACCTGATGCAACCCTGCCTCCACTGTGACACCACAGAAGCTCGGGGAGCTCTGCAGACCGTGGGGATGCTGGCGAAGCTGACGGAACCCTGGGCACCACAGTGACGCTATGGAACCTGGTGGAACCGAGGGGCCACAGTGACACTGTGGGGCCTTTTGGAAGCAACAGGACCCTGGTGGGAAGCCACGGGATGATTAATCCTGCACGAACCTGCTCCAGGTGGGCTCCTCTCTCCCGGCTTCCACAGGTGCTGCTAGGATCCCACTCCGGCACTGGCTTGGCACGGGCTCACGGCTTCCTTTGGCAATGGCTCTGCTCCAGGATGGCATGCTGCAGAGAATGCAGGTAGATTTTGTGCTCACTCCTGGCATGCAGCTGGACAATAAAGCCTGATCCAGCCCCCCCTCAGCATATGTCCGGCTCTGGCATTGGGGCGGGGCAACTTTGGGAGCAGCCCCAGCCCTGCTCCTGCTCCCGGCTGGGCACCCAGCTGCTGGGACACAGGTGTGTCCTGATGCCACCGTCTACTCCTTTGAGAAGGGGAGGACAGAGTGCATCAGGGAGTTTGGTGTGGCTTACATGCGGCAAGGAGAAGGTGCAGCCCCAAACTGGCTTTCACTTCTAGAACCTTTTGCTATTGCGGGAGCAGCTGCTGGAGCTTTTCAACCGAGCTGCAAGAGTGAAAAGTGTGATGGCATGTCTATCTGAGAAGGAAGGTTCGGTGCCGCAGCCTGTTGTGCACAATTTATATGCTGATAAGAGAAGGGGGTGCTTTTGGAACGTTTTCCTTCCTGACACTTCTGTCTCTGTGAGCTTTAGCTGCTTGGACTCAGGGATACCGAAGGTATGTGAAAGTGACTGGGATGCGAGAATCATGTTGCACAGGGAACAGGGAAGGTCAGCAAATTTTTCCTGTCCTGGCACATCTCTCAGTCTGAACTGCAGCTGCAGATGCTTCACTTCCGCCAAGGACTCTGCCACCTTGAGAGAAGGATGCGCTCTATGGAGTTGAGAAAGAAAGTGCGTCTCACTAGCTTCTTTCCTCTACTTCATAGACAGCAAAGGGGCTATGAAAGGCAGCACTGGCTTTTTGTTCTAGGACTTCTTCTTTACAAGCAGCTGCTGGATGTTTGGAAGGGGGTTTGGGATATGCAAAAATGAGAGGCTAAGATGGTAAGAGGGTAAGATGGAAGTCATCTGGCAAAAGCAGAGCTCACAAAAGGGCCAGCTGAGAAAGCTCTTGCTGCCTACAACTTCAACTGCACCCCTCAAAGCAGCAGCACACACGCTGCTCTCGGCACTTTCCTTCTCAGCTCTACGCACCATCCTAAGCCTTGCCTCTCCCACACTCAGGATCCAAAGACAACGGCACCAGGGACTGCTCACACACTAAAGGCACCAGGACAAAAGGCTCACCAGCTTGGCCTTTGCATTCCCGCTGACAGCTCCACAGCTTGAACCCAGAGAACTGCCTGCTGCCAACAGCCTTTCCAATCACTCTGAGCACCTCATGACAAGGAGTGTGGGGAATGAATCTCCAGCAGCCTCCTGCCCCAGGCTGTCCCCCGGGAGCAGCCCTGCTCCAGGCCGTGACTGCCACCTGCACAGCCAAAGGACCCAGAGCCGGTGTTACACACCACGGCTGTGCCTGGCACAGAGACACCAGTGGCCACACAAGTGGCCATGGCACTGTCCACACACAGTCCCTGCTGCTGCTCCCCCAGCCGCTGGCACCAACTCCCAGCCACCCACTCCTAAAGCCACGGGGCCCACTGGGACACTGCGGGGGCTCGTGGAAGCCAGCGGCCATTGTGACACAGCGGGGCTGCACAGAGCCCACGGTGCTTTGTGACCCGTGGCTCCCAGGAGAGCCTTTGTGATGCTGGGGAACTACAAGGAAGCCTGGCTCCTCTGTGACACCACCACAGAAGCTCAGGGGAGCCCTGGAGACCGTGCTGATGCTATTGAACCTGATGCAACCCTGCCTCCTCTGTGACACCACAGAAGCTCTTGGAGCCCTGGAGACCGTGGTGATGCTATGGAACCTGATGCAACCCTGCCTCCTCTGTGACACCACAGAACCTCTGGGAGCCCTGGAGACCGTGCTGATGCTATGGAACCTGATGCAACCCTGCCTCCACTGTGACACCACAGAAGCTCAGGGAGCCCTGGAGACTGTGGTGATGCTATGGAACCTGATGCAACCCTGCCTCCACTGTGACACCACAGAACCTCTGGGAGCCCTGGAGACTGTGGTGATGCTATGGAACCTGATGCAACCCTGCCTCCACTGTGACACCACAGAAGCTCGGGGAGCTCTGCAGACTGTGGGGATGCTGGCGAAGCTGACGGAACCCTGGGCACCACAGTGACGCTATGGAACCTGGTGGAACCGAGGGGCCACAGTGACACTGTGGGGCCTTTTGGAAGCAACAGGACCCTGGTGGGAAGCCACGGGATGATTAATCCTGCACGAACCTGCTCCAGGTGGGCTCCTCTCTCCCGGCTTCCACAGGTGCTGCTAGGATCCCACTCCGGCACTGGCTTGGCACGGGCTCACGGCTTCCTTTGGCAATGGCTCTGCTCCAGGATGGCATGCTGCAGAGAATGCAGGTAGATTTTGTGCTCACTCCTGGCATGCAGCTGGACAATAAAGCCTGATCCAGCCCCCCCTCAGCATATGTCCGGCTCTGGCATTGGGGCGGGGCAACTTTGGGAGCAGCCCCAGCCCTGCTCCTGCTCCCGGCTGGGCACCCAGCTGCTGGGACACAGGTGTGTCCTGATGCCACCGTCTACTCCTTTGAGAAGGGGAGGACAGAGTGCATCAGGGAGTTTGGTGTGGCTTACATGCGGCAAGGAGAAGGTGCAGCCCCAAACTGGCTTTCACTTCTAGAACCTTTTGCTATTGCGGGAGCAGCTGCTGGAGCTTTTCAACCGAGCTGCAAGAGTGAAAAGTGTGATGGCATGTCTATCTGAGAAGGAAGGTTCGGTGCCGCAGCCTGTTGTGCACAATTTATATGCTGATAAGAGAAGGGGGTGCTTTTGGAACGTTTTCCTTCCTGACACTTCTGTCTCTGTGAGCTTTAGCTGCTTGGACTCAGGGATACCGAAGGTATGTGAAAGTGACTGGGATGCGAGAATCATGTTGCACAGGGAACAGGGAAGGTCAGCAAATGTTTCCTGTCCTGGCACATCTCTCAGTCTGAACTGCAGCTGCAGATGCTTCACTTCCGCCAAGGACTCTGCCACCTTGAGAGAAGGATGCGCTCTATGGAGTTGAGAAAGAAAGTGCGTCTCACTAGCTTCTTTCCTCTACTTCATAGACAGCAAAGGGGCTATGAAAGGCAGCACTGGCTTTTTGTTCTAGGACTTCTTCTTTACAAGCAGCTGCTGGATGTTTGGAAGGGGGTTTGGGATATGCAAAAATGAGAGGCTAAGATGGTAAGAGGGTAAGATGGAAGTCATCTGGCAAAAGCAGAGCTCACAAAAGGGCCAGCTGAGAAAGCTCTTGCTGCCTACAACTTCAACTGCACCCCTCAAAGCAGCAGCACACACGCTGCTCTCGGCACTTTCCTTCTCAGCTCTACGCACCATCCTAAGCCTTGCCTCTCCCACACTCAGGATCCAAAGACAACGGCACCAGGGACTGCTCACACACTAAAGGCACCAGGACAAAAGGCTCACCAGCTTGGCCTTTGCATTCCCGCTGACAGCTCCACAGCTTGAACCCAGAGAACTGCCTGCTGCCAACAGCCTTTCCAATCACTCTGAGCACCTCATGACAAGGAGTGTGGGGAATGAATCTCCAGCAGCCTCCTGCCCCAGGCTGTCCCCCGGGAGCAGCCCTGCTCCAGGCTGTGACTGCCACCTGCACAGCCAAAGGACCCAGAGCCGGTGTTACACACCACGGCTGTGCCTGGCACAGAGACACCAGTGGCCACACAAGTGGCCATGGCACTGTCCACACACAGTCCCTGCTGCTGCTCCCCCAGCCGCTGGCACCAACTCCCAGCCACCCACTCCTAAAGCTACGGGGCCCACTGGGACACTGCGGGGGCTCGTGGAAGCCAGCGGCCATTGTGACACAGCGGGGCTGCACAGAGCCCACGGTGCTTTGTGACCCGTGGCTCCCAGGAGAGCCTTTGTGATGCTGGGGAACTACAAGGAAGCCTGGCTCCTCTGTGACACCACCACAGAAGCTCAGGGGAGCCCTGGAGACCGTGGTGATGCTATGGAACCTGATGCAACCCTGCCTCCACTGTGACACCACAGAAGCTCAGGGAGCCCTGGAGACTGTGGTGATGCTATGGAACCTGATGCAACCCTGCCTCCACTGTGACACCACAGAACCTCTGGGAGCCCTGGAGACCGTGCTGATGCTATGGAACCTGATGCAACCCTGCCTCCACTGTGACACCACAGAAGCTCGGGGAGCTCTGCAGACCGTGGGGATGCTGGCGAAGCTGACGGAACCCTGGGCACCACAGTGACGCTATGGAACCTGGTGGAACCGAGGGGCCACAGTGACACTGTGGGGCCTTTTGGAAGCAACAGGACCCTGGTGGGAAGCCACGGGATGATTAATCCTGCACGAACCTGCTCCAGGTGGGCTCCTCTCTCCCGGCTTCCACAGGTGCTGCTAGGATCCCACTCCGGCACTGGCTTGGCACGGGCTCACGGCTTCCTTTGGCAATGGCTCTGCTCCAGGATGGCATGCTGCAGAGAATGCAGGTCGATTTTGTGCTCACTCCTGGCATGCAGCTGGACAATAAAGCCTGATCCAGCCCCCCCTCAGCATATGTCCGGCTCTGGCATTGGGGCGGGGCAACTTTGGGAGCAGCCCCAGCCCTGCTCCTGCTCCCGGCTGGGCACCCAGCTGCTGGGACACAGGTGTGTCCTGATGCCACCGTCTACTCCTTTGAGAAGGGGAGGACAGAGTGCATCAGGGAGTTTGGTGTGGCTTACATGCGGCAAGGAGAAGGTGCAGCCCCAAACTGGCTTTCACTTCTAGAACCTTTTGCTATTGCGGGAGCAGCTGCTGGAGCTTTTCAACCGAGCTGCAAGAGTGAAAAGTGTGATGGCATGTCTATCTGAGAAGGAAGGTTCGGTGCCGCAGCCTGTTGTGCACAATTTATATGCTGATAAGAGAAGGGGGTGCTTTTGGAACGTTTTCCTTCCTGACACTTCTGTCTCTGTGAGCTTTAGCTGCTTGGACTCAGGGATACCGAAGGTATGTGAAAGTGACTGGGATGCGAGAATCATGTTGCACAGGGAACAGGGAAGGTCAGCAAATGTTTCCTGTCCTGGCACATCTCTCAGTCTGAACTGCAGCTGCAGATGCTTCACTTCCGCCAAGGACTCTGCCACCTTGAGAGAAGGATGCGCTCTATGGAGTTGAGAAAGAAAGTGCGTCTCACTAGCTTCTTTCCTCTACTTCATAGACAGCAAAGGGGCTATGAAAGGCAGCACTGGCTTTTTGTTCTAGGACTTCTTCTTTACAAGCAGCTGCTGGATGTTTGGAAGGGGGTTTGGGATATGCAAAAATGAGAGGCTAAGATGGTAAGAGGGTAAGATGGAAGTCATCTGGCAAAAGCAGAGCTCACAAAAGGGCCAGCTGAGAAAGCTCTTGCTGCCTACAACTTCAACTGCACCCCTCAAAGCAGCAGCACACACGCTGCTCTCGGCACTTTCCTTCTCAGCTCTACGCACCATCCTAAGCCTTGCCTCTCCCACACTCAGGATCCAAAGACAACGGCACCAGGGACTGCTCACACACTAAAGGCACCAGGACAAAAGGCTCACCAGCTTGGCCTTTGCATTCCCGCTGACAGCTCCACAGCTTGAACCCAGAGAACTGCCTGCTGCCAACAGCCTTTCCAATCACTCTGAGCACCTCATGACAAGGAGTGTGGGGAATGAATCTCCAGCAGCCTCCTGCCCCAGGCTGTCCCCCGGGAGCAGCCCTGCTCCAGGCCGTGACTGCCACCTGCACAGCCAAAGGACCCAGAGCCGGTGTTACACACCACGGCTGTGCCTGGCACAGAGACACCAGTGGCCACACAAGTGGCCATGGCACTGTCCACACACAGTCCCTGCTGCTGCTCCCCCAGCCGCTGGCACCAACTCCCAGCCACCCACTCCTAAAGCCACGGGGCCCACTGGGACATTGCGGGGGCTCGTGGAAGCCAGCGGCCATTGTGACACAGCGGGGCTGCACAGAGCCCACGGTGCTTTGTGACCCGTGGCTCCCAGGAGAGCCTTTGTGATGCTGGGGAACTACAAGGAAGCCTGGCTCCTCTGTGACACCACCACAGAAGCTCAGGGGAGCCCTGGAGACCGTGCTGATGCTATTGAACCTGATGCAACCCTGCCTCCTCTGTGACAACACAGAAGCTCTTGGAGCCCTGGAGACCGTGGTGATGCTATGGAACCTGATGCAACCCTGCCTCCTCTGTAACACCACAGAACCTCTGGGAGCTCTGGAGACCGTGCTGATGCTATGGAACCTGATGCAACCCTGCCTCCACTGTGACACCACAGAAGCTCAGGGAGCCCTGGAGACTGTGGTGATGCTATGGAACCTGATGCAACCCTGCCTCCACTGTGACACCACAGAACCTCTGGGAGCCCTGGAGACCGTGCTGATGCTATGGAACCTGATGCAACCCTGCCTCCACTGTGACACCACAGAAGCTCGGGGAGCTCTGCAGACCGTGGGGATGCTGGCGAAGCTGACGGAACCCTGGGCACCACAGTGACGCTATGGAACCTGGTGGAACCGAGGGGCCACAGTGACACTGTGGGGCCTTTTGGAAGCAACAGGACCCTGGTGGGAAGCCACGGGATGATTAATCCTGCACGAACCTGCTCCAGGTGGGCTCCTCTCTCCCGGCTTCCACAGGTGCTGCTAGGATCCCACTCCGGCACTGGCTTGGCACGGGCTCACGGCTTCCTTTGGCAATGGCTCTGCTCCAGGATGGCATGCTGCAGAGAATGCAGGTAGATTTTGTGCTCACTCCTGGCATGCAGCTGGACAATAAAGCCTGATCCAGCCCCCCCTCAGCATATGTCCAGCTCTGGCATTGGGGCGGGGCAACTTTGGGAGCAGCCCCAGCCCTGCTCCTGCTCCCGGCTGGGCACCCAGCTGCGGACACAGGTGTGTCCTGATGCCACCGTCTACTCCTTTGAGAAGGGGAGGACAGAGTGCATCAGGGAGTTTGGTGTGGCTTACATGCGGCAAGGAGAAGGTGCAGCCCCAAACTGGCTTTCACTTCTAGAACCTTTTGCTATTGCGGGAGCAGCTGCTGGAGCTTTTCAACCGAGCTGCAAGAGTGAAAAGTGTGATGGCATGTCTATCTGAGAAGGAAGGTTCGGTGCCGCAGCCTGTTGTGCACAATTTATATGCTGATAAGAGAAGGGGGTGCTTTTGCAACGTTTTCCTTCCTGACACTTCTGTCTCTGTGAGCTTTAGCTGCTTGGACTCAGGGATACCGAAGGTATGTGAAAGTGACTGGGATGCGAGAATCATGTTGCACAGGGAACAGGGAAGGTCAGCAAATTTTTCCTGTCCTGGCACATCTCTCAGTCTGAACTGCAGCTGCAGATGCTTCACTTCCGCCAAGGACTCTGCCACCTTGAGAGAAGGATGCGCTCTATGGAGTTGAGAAAGAAAGTGCGTCTCACTAGCTTCTTTCCTCTACTTCATAGACAGCAAAGGGGCTATGAAAGGCAGCACTGGCTTTTTGTTCTAGGACTTCTTCTTTACAAGCAGCTGCTGGATGTTTGGAAGGGGGTTTGGGATATGCAAAAATGAGAGGCTAAGATGGTAAGAGGGTAAGATGGAAGTCATCTGGCAAAAGCAGAGCTCACAAAAGGGCCAGCTGAGAAAGCTCTTGCTGCCTACAACTTCAACTGCACCCCTCAAAGCAGCAGCACACACGCTGCTCTCGGCACTTTCCTTCTCAGCTCTACGCACCATCCTAAGCCTTGCCTCTCCCACACTCAGGATCCAAAGACAACGGCACCAGGGACTGCTCACACACTAAAGGCACCAGGACAAAAGGCTCACCAGCTTGGCCTTTGCATTCCCGCTGACAGCTCCACAGCTTGAACCCAGAGAACTGCCTGCTGCCAACAGCCTTTCCAATCACTCTGAGCACCTCATGACAAGGAGTGTGGGGAATGAATCTCCAGCAGCCTCCTGCCCCAGGCTGTCCCCCGGGAGCAGCCCTGCTCCAGGCCGTGACTGCCACCTGCACAGCCAAAGGACCCAGAGCCGGTGTTACACACCACGGCTGTGCCTGGCACAGAGACACCAGTGGCCACACAAGTGGCCATGGCACTGTCCACACACAGTCCCTGCTGCTGCTCCCCCAGCCGCTGGCACCAACTCCCAGCCACCCACTCCTAAAGCCACGGGGCCCACTGGGACACTGCGGGGGCTCGTGGAAGCCAGCGGCCATTGTGACACAGCGGGGCTGCACAGAGCCCACGGTGCTTTGTGACCCGTGGCTCCCAGGAGAGCCTTTGTGATGCTGGGGAACTACAAGGAAGCCTGGCTCCTCTGTGACACCACCACAGAAGCTCAGGGGAGCCCTGGAGACCGTGCTGATGCTATTGAACCTGATGCAACCCTGCCTCCTCTGTGACACCACAGAAGCTCTTGGAGCCCTGGAGACCGTGCTGATGCTATGGAACCTGATGCAACCCTGCCTCCTCTGTGACACCACAGAACCTCTGGGAGCCCTGGAGACCGTGCTGATGCTATGGAACCTGATGCAACCCTGCCTCCACTGTGACACCACAGAAGCTCAGGGAGCCCTGGAGACTGTGGTGATGCTATGGAACCTGATGCAACCCTGCCTCCACTGTGACACCACAGAACCTCTGGGAGCCCTGGAGACCGTGCTGATGCTATGGAACCTGATGCAACCCTGCCTCCACTGTGACACCACAGAAGCTCGGGGAGCTCTGCAGACCGTGGGGATGCTGGCGAAGCTGACGGAACCCTGGGCACCACAGTGACGCTATGGAACCTGGTGGAACCGAGGGGCCACAGTGACGCTGTGGGGCCTTTTGGAAGACACAGGACCCTGGTGGGAAGCCACGGGATGATTAATCCTGCACGAACCTGCTCCAGGTGGGCTCCTCTCTCCCGGCTTCCACAGGTGCTGCTAGGATCCCACTCCGGCACTGGCTTGGCACGGGCTCACGGCTTCCTTTGGCAATGGCTCTGCTCCAGGATGGCATGCTGCAGAGAATGCAGGTAGATTTTGTGCTCACTCCTGGCATGC
The DNA here is from genome assembly GCF_041296385.1 of Aphelocoma coerulescens. NCBI lineage: Eukaryota > Metazoa > Chordata > Aves > Passeriformes > Corvidae > Aphelocoma > Aphelocoma coerulescens. The sequence continues at coordinate 66,488 of NW_027183598.1, forward strand.
AGCTGGACAATAAAGCCTGATCCAGCCCCCCCTCAGCATATGTCCGGCTCTGGCATTGGGGCGGGGCAACTTTGGGAGCAGCCCCAGCCCTGCTCCTGCTCCCGGCTGGGCACCCAGCTGCTGGGACACAGGTGTGTCCTGATGCCACCGTCTACTCCTTTGAGAAGGGGAGGACAGAGTGCATCAGGGAGTTTGGTGTGGCTTACATGCGGCAAGGAGAAGGTGCAGCCCCAAACTGGCTTTCACTTCTAGAACCTTTTGCTATTGCGGGAGCAGCTGCTGGAGCTTTTCAACCGAGCTGCAAGAGTGAAAAGTGTGATGGCATGTCTATCTGAGAAGGAAGGTTCGGTGCCGCAGCCTGTTGTGCACAATTTATATGCTGATAAGAGAAGGGGGTGCTTTTGGAACGTTTTCCTTCCTGACACTTCTGTCTCTGTGAGCTTTAGCTGCTTGGACTCAGGGATACCGAAGGTATGTGAAAGTGACTGGGATGCGAGAATCATGTTGCACAGGGAACAGGGAAGGTCAGCAAATGTTTCCTGTCCTGGCACATCTCTCAGTCTGAACTGCAGCTGCAGATGCTTCACTTCCGCCAAGGACTCTGCCACCTTGAGAGAAGGATGCGCTCTATGGAGTTGAGAAAGAAAGTGCGTCTCACTAGCTTCTTTCCTCTACTTCATAGACAGCAAAGGGGCTATGAAAGGCAGCACTGGCTTTTTGTTCTAGGACTTCTTCTTTACAAGCAGCTGCTGGATGTTTGGAAGGGGGTTTGGGATATGCAAAAATGAGAGGCTAAGATGGTAAGAGGGTAAGATGGAAGTCATCTGGCAAAAGCAGAGCTCACAAAAGGGCCAGCTGTGAAAGCTCTTGCTGCCTACAACTTCAACTGCACCCCTCAAAGCAGCAGCACACATGCTGCTCTCGGCACTTTCCTTCTCAGCTCTACGCACCATCCTAAGCCTTGCCTCTCCCACACTCAGGATCCAAAGACAACGGCACCAGGGACTGCTCACACACTAAAGGCACCAGGACAAAAGGCTCACCAGCTTGGCCTTTGCATTCCCGCTGACAGCTCCACAGCTTGAACCCAGAGAACTGCCTGCTGCCAACAGCCTTTCCAATCACTCTGAGCACCTCATGACAAGGAGTGTGGGGAATGAATCTCCAGCAGCCTCCTGCCCCAGGCTGTCCCCCGGGAGCAGCCCTGCTCCAGGCCGTGACTGCCACCTGCACAGCCAAAGGACCCAGAGCCGGTGTTACACACCACGGCTGTGCCTGGCACAGAGACACCAGTGGCCACACAAGTGGCCATGGCACTGTCCACACACAGTCCCTGCTGCTGCTCCCCCAGCCGCTGGCACCAACTCCCAGCCACCCACTCCTAAAGCCACGGGGCCCACTGGGACACTGCGGGGGCTCGTGGAAGCCAGCGGCCATTGTGACACAGCGGGGCTGCACAGAGCCCACGGTGCTTTGTGACCCGTGGCTCCCAGGAGAGCCTTTGTGATGCTGGGGAACTACAAGGAAGCCTGGCTCCTCTGTGACACCACCACAGAAGCTCAGGGGAGCCCTGGAGACCGTGCTGATGCTATTGAACCTGATGCAACCCTGCCTCCTCTGTGACACCACAGAAGCTCTTGGAGCCCTGGAGACCGTGGTGATGCTATGGAACCTGATGCAACCCTGCCTCCTCTGTGACACCACAGAACCTCTGGGAGCCCTGGAGACCGTGCTGATGCTATGGAACCTGATGCAACCCTGCCTCCACTGTGACACCACAGAAGCTCAGGGAGCCCTGGAGACTGTGGTGATGCTATGGAACCTGATGCAACCCTGCCTCCACTGTGACACCACAGAACCTCTGGGAGCCCTGGAGACCGTGCTGATGCTATGGAACCTGATGCAACCCTGCCTCCACTGTGACACCACAGAAGCTCGGGGAGCTCTGCAGACCGTGGGGATGCTGGCGAAGCTGACGGAACCCTGGGCACCACAGTGACGCTATGGAACCTGGTGGAACCGAGGGGCCACAGTGACGCTGTGGGGCCTTTTGGAAGCAACAGGACCCTGGTGGGAAGCCACGGGATGATTAATCCTGCACGAACCTGCTCCAGGTGGGCTCCTCTCTCCCGGCTTCCACAGGTGCTGCTAGGATCCCACTCCGGCACTGGCTTGGCACGGGCTCACGGCTTCCTTTGGCAATGGCTCTGCTCCAGGATGGCATGCTGCAGAGAATGCAGGTAGATTTTGTGCTCACTCCTGGCATGCAGCTGGACAATAAAGCCTGATCCAGCCCCCCCTCAGCATATGTCTGGCTCTGGCATTGGGGCGGGGCAACTTTGGGAGCAGCCCCAGCCCTGCTCCTGCTCCCGGCTGGGCACCCAGCTGCTGGGACACAGGTGTGTCCTGATGCCACCGTCTACTCCTTTGAGAAGGGGAGGACAGAGTGCATCAGGGAGTTTGGTGTGGCTTACATGCGGCAAGGAGAAGGTGCAGCCCCAAACTGGCTTTCACTTCTAGAACCTTTTGCTATTGCGGGAGCAGCTGCTGGAGCTTTTCAACCGAGCTGCAAGAGTGAAAAGTGTGATGGCATGTCTATCTGAGAAGGAAGGTTCGGTGCCGCAGCCTGTTGTGCACAATTTATATGCTGATAAGAGAAGGGGGTGCTTTTGCAACGTTTTCCTTCCTGACACTTCTGTCTCTGTGAGCTTTAGCTGCTTGGACTCAGGGATACCGAAGGTATGTGAAAGTGACTGGGATGCGAGAATCATGTTGCACAGGGAACAGGGAAGGTCAGCAAATGTTTCCTGTCCTGGCACATCTCTCAGTCTGAACTGCAGCTGCAGATGCTTCACTTCCGCCAAGGACTCTGCCACCTTGAGAGAAGGATGCGCTCTATGGAGTTGAGAAAGAAAGTGCGTCTCACTAGCTTCTTTCCTCTACTTCATAGACAGCAAAGGGGCTATGAAAGGCAGCACTGGCTTTTTGTTCTAGGACTTCTTCTTTACAAGCAGCTGCTGGATGTTTGGAAGGGGGTTTGGGATATGCAAAAATGAGAGGCTAAGATGGTAAGAGGGTAAGATGGAAGTCATCTGGCAAAAGCAGAGCTCACAAAAGGGCCAGCTGTGAAAGCTCTTGCTGCCTACAACTTCAACTGCACCCCTCAAAGCAGCAGCACACATGCTGCTCTCGGCACTTTCCTTCTCAGCTCTACGCACCATCCTAAGCCTTGCCTCTCCCACACTCAGGATCCAAAGACAACGGCACCAGGGACTGCTCACACACTAAAGGCACCAGGACAAAAGGCTCACCAGCTTGGCCTTTGCATTCCCGCTGACAGCTCCACAGCTTGAACCCAGAGAACTGCCTGCTGCCAACAGCCTTTCCAATCACTCTGAGCACCTCATGACAAGGAGTGTGGGGAATGAATCTCCAGCAGCCTCCTGCCCCAGGCTGTCCCCCGGGAGCAGCCCTGCTCCAGGCCGTGACTGCCACCTGCACAGCCAAAGGACCCAGAGCCGGTGTTACACACCACGGCTGTGCCTGGCACAGAGACACCAGTGGCCACACAAGTGGCCATGGCACTGTCCACACACAGTCCCTGCTGCTGCTCCCCCAGCCGCTGGCACCAACTCCCAGCCACCCACTCCTAAAGCCACGGGGCCCACTGGGACACTGCGGGGGCTCGTGGAAGCCAGCGGCCATTGTGACACAGCGGGGCTGCACAGAGCCCACGGTGCTTTGTGACCCGTGGCTCCCAGGAGAGCCTTTGTGATGCTGGGGAACTACAAGGAAGCCTGGCTCCTCTGTGACACCACCACAGAAGCTCAGGGGAGCCCTGGAGACCGTGCTGATGCTATTGAACCTGATGCAACCCTGCCTCCTCTGTGACACCACAGAAGCTCTTGGAGCCCTGGAGACCGTGCTGATGCTATGGAACCTGATGCAACCCTGCCTCCTCTGTGACACCACAGAACCTCTGGGAGCCCTGGAGACCGTGCTGATGCTATGGAACCTGATGCAACCCTGCCTCCACTGTGACACCACAGAAGCTCAGGGAGCCCTGGAGACTGTGGTGATGCTATGGAACCTGATGCAACCCTGCCTCCACTGTGACACCACAGAACCTCTGGGAGCCCTGGAGACCGTGCTGATGCTATGGAACCTGATGCAACCCTGCCTCCACTGTGACACCACAGAAGCTCGGGGAGCTCTGCAGACCGTGGGGATGCTGGCGAAGCTGACGGAACCCTGGGCACCACAGTGACGCTATGGAACCTGGTGGAACCGAGGGGCCACAGTGACGCTGTGGGGCCTTTTGGAAGCAACAGGACCCTGGTGGGAAGCCACGGGATGATTAATCCTGCACGAACCTGCTCCAGGTGGGCTCCTCTCTCCCGGCTTCCACAGGTGCTGCTAGGATCCCACTCCGGCACTGGCTTGGCACGGGCTCACGGCTTCCTTTGGCAATGGCTCTGCTCCAGGATGGCATGCTGCAGAGAATGCAGGTAGATTTTGTGCTCACTCCTGGCATGCAGCTGGACAATAAAGCCTGATCCAGCCCCCCCTCAGCATATGTCCGGCTCTGGCATTGGGGCGGGGCAACTTTGGGAGCAGCCCCAGCCCTGCTCCTGCTCCCGGCTGGGCACCCAGCTGCTGGGACACAGGTGTGTCCTGATGCCACCGTCTACTCCTTTGAGAAGGGGAGGACAGAGTGCATCAGGGAGTTTGGTGTGGCTTACATGCGGCAAGGAGAAGGTGCAGCCCCAAACTGGCTTTCACTTCTAGAACCTTTTGCTATTGCGGGAGCAGCTGCTGGAGCTTTTCAACCGAGCTGCAAGAGTGAAAAGTGTGATGGCATGTCTATCTGAGAAGGAAGGTTCGGTGCCGCAGCCTGTTGTGCACAATTTATATGCTGATAAGAGAAGGGGGTGCTTTTGCAATGTTTTCCTTCCTGACACTTCTGTCTCTGTGAGCTTTAGCTGCTTGGACTCAGGGATACCGAAGGTATGTGAAAGTGACTGGGATGCGAGAATCATGTTGCACAGGGAACAGGGAAGGTCAGCAAATGTTTCCTGTCCTGGCACATCTCTCAGTCTGAACTGCAGCTGCAGATGCTTCACTTCCGCCAAGGACTCTGCCACCTTGAGAGAAGGATGCGCTCTATGGAGTTGAGAAAGAAAGTGCGTCTCACTAGCTTCTTTCCTCTACTTCATAGACAGCAAAGGGGCTATGAAAGGCAGCACTGGCTTTTTGTTCTAGGACTTCTTCTTTACAAGCAGCTGCTGGATGTTTGGAAGGGGGTTTGGGATATGCAAAAATGAGAGGCTAAGATGGTAAGAGGGTAAGATGGAAGTCATCTGGCAAAAGCAGAGCTCACAAAAGGGCCAGCTGAGAAAGCTCTTGCTGCCTACAACTTCAACTGCACCCCTCAAAGCAGCAGCACACACGCTGCTCTCGGCACTTTCCTTCTCAGCTCTACGCACCATCCTAAGCCTTGCCTCTCCCACACTCAGGATCCAAAGACAACAGCACCAGGGACTGCTCACACACTAAAGGCACCAGGACAAAAGGCTCACCAGCTTGGCCTTTGCATTCCCGCTGACAGCTCCACAGCTTGAACCCAGAGAACTGCCTGCTGCCAACAGCCTTTCCAATCACTCTGAGCACCTCATGACAAGGAGTGTGGGGAATGAATCTCCAGCAGCCTCCTGCCCCAGGCTGTCCCCCGGGAGCAGCCCTGCTCCAGGCCGTGACTGCCACCTGCACAGCCAAAGGACCCAGAGCCGGTGTTACACACCACGGCTGTGCCTGACACAGAGACACCAGTGGCCACACAAGTGGCCATGGCACTGTCCACACACAGTCCCTGCTGCTGCTCCCCCAGCCGCTGGCACCAACTCCCAGCCACCCACTCCTAAAGCCACGGGGCCCACTGGGACACTGCGGGGGCTCGTGGAAGCCAGCGGCCATTGTGACACAGCGGGGCTGCACAGAGCCCACGGTGCTTTGTGACCCGTGGCTCCCAGGAGAGCCTTTGTGATGCTGGGGAACTACAAGGAAGCCTGGCTCCTCTGTGACACCACCACAGAAGCTCAGGGGAGCCCTGGAGACCGTGCTGATGCTATTGAACCTGATGCAACCCTGCCTCCTCTGTGACACCACAGAAGCTCTTGGAGCCCTGGAGACCGTGGTGATGCTATGGAACCTGATGCAACCCTGCCTCCTCTGTGACACCACAGAACCTCTGGGAGCTCTGCAGACCGTGCTGATGCTATGGAACCTGATGCAACCCTGCCTCCACTGTGACACCACAGAAGCTCAGGGAGCCCTGGAGACTGTGGTGATGCTATGGAACCTGATGCAACCCTGCCTCCACTGTGACACCACAGAACCTCTGGGAGCCCTGGAGACCGTGCTGATGCTATGGAACCTGATGCAACCCTGCCTCCACTGTGACACCACAGAAGCTCGGGGAGCTCTGCAGACCGTGGGGATGCTGGCGAAGCTGACGGAACCCTGGGCACCACAGTGACGCTATGGAACCTGGTGGAACCGAGGGGCCACAGTGACGCTGTGGGGCCTTTTGGAAGCAACAGGACCCTGGTGGGAAGCCACGGGATGATTAATCCTGCACGAACCTGCTCCAGGTGGGCTCCTCTCTCCCGGCTTCCACAGGTGCTGCTAGGATCCCACTCCGGCACTGGCTTGGCACGGGCTCACGGCTTCCTTTGGCAATGGCTCTGCTCCAGGATGGCATGCTGCAGAGAATGCAGGTAGATTTTGTGCTCACTCCTGGCATGCAGCTGGACAATAAAGCCTGATCCAGCCCCCCCTCAGCATATGTCCGGCTCTGGCATTGGGGCGGGGCAACTTTGGGAGCAGCCCCAGCCCTGCTCCTGCTCCCGGCTGGGCACCCAGCTGCTGGGACACAGGTGTGTCCTGATGCCACCGTCTACTCCTTTGAGAAGGGGAGGACAGAGTGCATCAGGGAGTTTGGTGTGGCTTACATGCGGCAAGGAGAAGGTGCAGCCCCAAACTGGCTTTCACTTCTAGAACCTTTTGCTATTGCGGGAGCAGCTGCTGGAGCTTTTCAACCGAGCTGCAAGAGTGAAAAGTGTGATGGCATGTCTATCTGAGAAGGAAGGTTCGGTGCCGCAGCCTGTTGTGCACAATTTATATGCTGATAAGAGAAGGGGGTGCTTTTGCAACGTTTTCCTTCCTGACACTTCTGTCTCTGTGAGCTTTAGCTGCTTGGACTCAGGGATACCGAAGGTATGTGAAAGTGACTGGGATGCGAGAATCATGTTGCACAGGGAACAGGGAAGGTCAGCAAATGTTTCCTGTCCTGGCACATCTCTCAGTCTGAACTGCAGCTGCAGATGCTTCACTTCCGCCAAGGACTCTGCCACCTTGAGAGAAGGATGCGCTCTATGGAGTTGAGAAAGAAAGTGCGTCTCACTAGCTTCTTTCCTCTACTTCATAGACAGCAAAGGGGCTATGAAAGGCAGCACTGGCTTTTTGTTCTAGGACTTCTTCTTTACAAGCAGCTGCTGGATGTTTGGAAGGGGGTTTGGGATATGCAAAAATGAGAGGCTAAGATGGTAAGAGGGTAAGATGGAAGTCATCTGGCAAAAGCAGAGCTCACAAAAGGGCCAGCTGTGAAAGCTCTTGCTGCCTACAACTTCAACTGCACCCCTCAAAGCAGCAGCACACATGCTGCTCTCGGCACTTTCCTTCTCAGCTCTACGCACCATCCTAAGCCTTGCCTCTCCCACACTCAGGATCCAAAGACAACGGCACCAGGGACTGCTCACACACTAAAGGCACCAGGACAAAAGGCTCACCAGCTTGGCCTTTGCATTCCCGCTGACAGCTCCACAGCTTGAACCCAGAGAACTGCCTGCTGCCAACAGCCTTTCCAATCACTCTGAGCACCTCATGACAAGGAGTGTGGGGAATGAATCTCCAGCAGCCTCCTGCCCCAGGCTGTCCCCCGGGAGCAGCCCTGCTCCAGGCCGTGACTGCCACCTGCACAGCCAAAGGACCCAGAGCCGGTGTTACACACCACGGCTGTGCCTGGCACAGAGACACCAGTGGCCACACAAGTGGCCATGGCACTGTCCACACACAGTCCCTGCTGCTGCTCCCCCAGCCGCTGGCACCAACTCCCAGCCACCCACTCCTAAAGCCACGGGGCCCACTGGGACACTGCGGGGGCTCGTGGAAGCCAGCGGCCATTGTGACACAGCGGGGCTGCACAGAGCCCACGGTGCTTTGTGACCCGTGGCTCCCAGGTGAGCCTTTGTTGTTGGGGAAGATGAAACAGGAAAGCCTTATAAATATGATTGCCTAACAAAAGATTCTGGGAATATGAAAACTGTGAGCGACATCGAAATGAAGGCCATCTTTGAGATATAGAGTCTTAGTTACTGAACAACTGGAAAACAATGGTATAGCCGGCTGAAGGTAATCCCCTCTTGATTGAACAATACCCTCTGCTTGCAGACAGGTCCAAGGGTCAGAGCAGACCCTACTAGCTCAGCAGAAGGGGTCCAAAGAGTAGTTTTTAGAAGTTAAAATGTAACACTCTATGGTAATGTAAGAACTCTTATAGGCTGTATGTAAATGCTATAGGATTTGTACCTTGTATTAGATTGGCTACTGAGAATTAGAATATTCACTACAGAAGATGATTTATTGTATTGTAACAAGCTCCTCGCTCTCTTAACTCCTCTCCTCTTAGTAATGCTCTTCTCCTCTTAGTAACGCTCTTAGTAACTCTCTTAGTAGCTCTCTTAGTAATGCTCTTCTCCTCTTAGTAGCTCTCTTAGTAACTCTCTTGCTCTTCTTCTTCCTCTTAATTCAGCTCTCCTCTTAGTTTGTCTCTCTTGCTCTTTACACTCTTAGCTCTCAGCCTCTTGCTCTAGCTCTCTCGCTCACTCTCTCTCCCTCTCTTACACCTTGGGCCTGCTTGGAGCTGCAGCTGGCAGCTCTAAGCAGTGCCCCTGTACCCACGCCCTCTGCAATAAACTGCATGCTCCAAAGACCTGCTTATAGAGATCTCTCGTCGCCGTCCATCTCCAGCCGGGCCCGACCGAACCCACACCCTCATCACCATCATCGCCATCAATTTCGACAAACTGGCGCCCAAACGTGAGTGAAGGCCTGATTCAGCTTCTTCCACCTGTGAGAGACTTCGCCATGGACGGTAACTAAAAGACCAGTTATAGCCACCTGGAACGTGTCGTGAGCACGGCATACCGTTGCTGCGCAGCGTAAAAGCCGGAGCTCTATAACTCTGCTGAGGCAGCCCTCGAGCACGGGGAGCCGTTACTTCGTAGCAATTACCTGGAGCTCTCGGAGGGAGGAAATTGCCTGGCAGTCCTCGAGCACAGACGGCCACTGCTGCGCAGCGGTTACCTGGAGCTCTTTGAGGAAGTTTGCCGTGGTACCCCTCGAGCACGGACACGCTGCTAAGCAGTGCAGACCGGAGCTCTTAGGAGGGATCCAGCCGCGCGCCCGAGCACAGGCGGGTATTGCTCAGCACCGCCCGCGCTGGAGCTCTGAGTGGAGACACCTGCGAGGTCCCGAGCACGGAAAGCCGTTGCCAAGCGACGCCTGAAACCGGAGCTCTGAGGAGGGACCCGACAGCAGCGTCCTGAGCGCCGTGTGGAGAGCCTGGCCAGCCCCCCACGACGGACTTCTGATTAAGGACCCTGCCCCCTGCGACATCTAGGTGAGTATCATACTGGTCAATAATGGGACAAACTCACTCTGCCCATGACAGACATCTCTATAAACAACTTAAGTACTTACTAAGCTCCGGTCCAAGTCAATTACCTAAACAGGAGCTAAAAAACCTCTTAGAATGGACTCTGATTAATTTCCCAAATGCTGACCGTTCAGCCGTCTTTACAAGAGACTTCTGGGACACAGTTCGGGTTAAACTCTTTAATAATATCTCCCGCCGGGATTGGGCTGCCGCGGAGCTGGTCCCGGCTTGCAGAGCGCTCGTGGAGCTGTTTGCTGCGAAGGCGCCGCCCGCAGCAGCCACCTCGCCGGGTCCCGCTCCTGCTGCGAGCCCGCCCCTTGCCGCCGCGAGCCTGCAACCGGGCACGGCCCCCGCCCCGCCGCCGGACCTCACGGCTCCGGTACCCGCGGTCCAGCTGTCTCGTGCCGCCCCGCCCCACCCCCCCGCGGTCCCTGCACCGGTCACCCCTGCCCCACCGGACTCCACCGCCCCCCCCACCGCCCCCGTCATCTCCACCCCCACGGTCCCGTTAGTCCCTGCTGTCCCGCCTCTCGCGGCTCCGGTAGCCGCGGTCCGACTGACTCGTGCCGCCCCGCCCCCCGCCCCCGCTGTCCTGGCAGCCGTCACCCCTGTCCCACCGGACCCTACGACCCCCTCCACCGCTCCCCCCATCCCCGCCCCCCCCATCCCGTTCCTCCCTGCTGCCCCGGCTCCCGCGGTCCCCGCCCTCGGCTCCAGCGTCTTCGCGGCCCCGTCCCTCGCTCCTCCCACCCCGTCCGCCAGCGCCTTCGCGGCCCCGCCCCCTGCCGATAGCCCCGCGGGGCCAGCGGCTGCTCCCCAGCCACCTACGGGTCCTACCGCTCCCCTAGCCGCGCCTGTTATGGCTGTAGCCACCATCATAGCCGGCCCCCCGCAAAGCCAGGCGGCGACCCTTCTTCCAGCCCCCCAGGTCCCCCTCGCCGCCACCGACACGGCGCCGGTGGTGGTCAACGTCCCGTCCGCGGGACACGGAGCGCCCCAGCCCCGCCAGCCACCTGGTGCCGGCGCTGCAGCGCCTACACAGATGGCTGCTGCCTCTCCCGTGCCTGCCGCTGCTCCAGCCCCGTCTCCTGGCACCGCCGCGCCGGCAGCCACACCAGCCCAGCCTGCAAACTCCCAGCGGCAGCACGCCGCGGTCCAGCCGCCGACTGGCCCACCGTTCGCCATGGCCCCACCGCAACATACTCCCGCCGCCTCCACGCCGGCCCTCCCGCCTCCCGCAGCCCCGGGATCGTCTCCTGCCGACGGGACAGCCCTGCCACCTCCCGCTCTCCCCGACACACAGACAGCGGCCATCACAGTCCGCCACGTTGACCTGATGGCGCAACCCACGCACGCTCACACTTCTCCAACCACAGCACTGCTCACGGAACTAGCTCCGCCACCGCCCCCCACGGCTTTCACCTCGCCTTCAATAGAGCCACCCGCACCCCCTCGCCCGCTGCCGCGGAGCCGGTTGCTCGCGGCCCCCCCGCCTCCTCGCCCGCCACCGCGGAGATCGGCAGTGCCATCGCCGCCCCCGCCGGGGCCCTCCGGCACCGCACAGCTGTATCCCTCGGCTACCGCCGCCCAGCAACATCCCTCCGCGCAGCTCAGCCTCGCCTCACAAGCCGCAAACAGGGGGGGAACGGAGGGCAGTGGTGCAGCTCCAGTGGCAGGGAAGACGGAGAGCCGCTCTGCCCGAGCTGATGCTTTAAATCTAACACCAGGAAACCCTGAAAAGCAGCCAGATTTGTTTGCAATGAGCCCCAGAGTCCCGCCAGCGAGCGGCTGGGATCTTGCAACCCATAAGGAGAAAACGAGTTCTGAGAGTTTGTTAGCGCTACTTTCTGAATCAAAAAATCCTCCAAAGTGCTCAGATTATTCTCAATTAACAGATTGGCATGAAATAAGACTCCAAAGCTGTAAAGATGAAAGTCTATTAGCTAAGCCTGTGATAGCTAGCCAACAGCCTGACAGTCCCAAAACGTGGGTTCCCATCCCCACTCACGAAATTAAAGAACTAAGAAGGGCTGTAAGAGATAGTGGTATTTGCTCACCGTATCTTAAACAACTGCTAAAAAGTACCCTAAAAAGAACACATCAAACCCTAAAACGCATTTTAGATCAACAGAGAGGGGGAGAAGTCCAGGATACACCTCAAAGGAGGTTGAACAAGGCTTTGTATGTTTACAATTTTTTGAATAGCTCTGCAGAAGAGCCTGATCCCCCCATTTATAGACATTTTTTGAACAACAAAAAAGCAAAACTGAAAGAGCGCCCCCCAGTTTTGATTAAAAATCTAGACTCAGGAAAAATAGAAGGACCATACAATCTTATAATGTGGGGGAAGGGGTTTGCATGTGTTTCCACAGGTGAAGGAATCAAGTGGGTTCCAGCAAAAAACGTGAAGCCATACCTCGCATCAAAGCCTGCTGATGCCACCACACCAGCCAGTGACTCTGCAAGTGGAAGCCAGGAAGCAAGCACCCAGACCTGAACTGCGCAGAATCACCAGAAGAAAGTGATCTGCCAAAAACAGCTCAAGAAAAGAATGGAGTTTTCTCATTTGCGCGCGTGCATGTTGCTTTTATTCTTTTGTTTTAGTTTTTGTAGTGAAGCTTTACCTGTGAATCAACCAAAGACAAATGTCTGGGTTGCTTTAGCCAAATCCGCAGGCTCCGATACCATCTGTCTATCTGACACAAGCCCTGACAAACCTTTTTCAACCTGTTTAGTTGGAGTACCTCTTCCAGAAGGTTTTGATAATATTACTCTTGATAAGTATTGGCCATATGACGATCATCATGTATCTCCAACTCCCAGCCATAGACACCAAACTTATATTGATAATTCTAAAATTGATAAATCTGACCTTCAAGAGCTAGAAATCCTAGGTTCGTTAACTATGGATACCTGCTATTTCTTTCACTTTCAAGGAGAAAACGGTCCCCATTTAAATGTTACCCCATATCACCCAGCTTATAGCAATGTAACTTCTTGGTGTAGTCAAGTTAAGCTTCTTATATATGACGAACCTCATGCAGATCGTTTTAGCAAACTTCCTATTCGATTCCCCAGAGGAATTTGGCTCATCTGTGGAGACAGGGCCTGGCAAGGTATACCTTCAAAAATAGATGGTGGCCCTTGTGCTCTGGGACAACTTACAATTATTGCTCCCAGTGTCAAAGAGGTAATCAAAAAGAAAAGCAGAAAGATCAGATCTTCCTGGGGACATCAGTACGATAGTGACTGTGATAGTGACTTCCACCCTTGGAACTCTGGAAAATCAATTGTTGCAAGCATTTTTCTACCTCAGTTAAGCTCCTCAATTGCTTTAAAACAGTTAAACAAGTTGGGATGTTGGCTCAGCAAGGAGGTAAATGCCACCTCTACTATGATCAGTGATCTGTTAACCGATGAAGAGGCAGTCAGACATGCCACTTTACAAAATAGAGCTGCCGTTGATTATCTTTTATTAGCACATGGGCACGGCTGTGAAGATTTTGAAGGATTATGCTGTATGAACTTATCCGATCATTCTGTTTCCATTCACAAACAGCTACAAAACCTAAAGGATCTAGCTAACCAAATTAGAACAGATGACCCGTCTTGGCTGGACAGTTTGTTTGATGATTGGAGCTTTGCACCTTGGCTAAGGGAACTCTGTAAAATAGGCTTGATTATTCTAGTAGTAATAATTATAGTTTTAGTAGCAGTACCTTGTATGCTTCAGTGTGTGCAAAAAATAACGAGTAGGACTGTATCTAATATCTTAGTTGTTCATCAGAACGGGGGAGATGTTGGGGAAGATGAAACAGGAAAGCCTTATAAATATGATTGCCTAACAAAAGATTCTGGGAATATGAAAACTGTGAGCGACATCGAAATGAAGGCCATCTTTGAGATATAGAGTCTTAGTTACTGAACAACTGGAAAACAATGGTATAGCCGGCTGAAGGTAATCCCCTCTTGATTGAACAATACCCTCTGCTTGCAGACAGGTCCAAGGGTCAGAGCAGACCCTACTAGCTCAGCAGAAGGGGTCCAAAGAGTAGTTTTTAGAAGTTAAAATGTAACACTCTATGGTAATGTAAGAACTCTTATAGGCTGTATGTAAATGCTATAGGATTTGTACCTTGTATTAGATTGGCTACTGAGAATTAGAATATTCACTACAGAAGATGATTTATTGTATTGTAACAAGCTCCTCGCTCTCTTAACTCCTCTCCTCTTAGTAATGCTCTTCTCCTCTTAGTAACGCTCTTAGTAACTCTCTTAGTAGCTCTCTTAGTAATGCTCTTCTCCTCTTAGTAGCTCTCTTAGTAACTCTCTTGCTCTTCTTCTTCCTCTTAATTCAGCTCTCCTCTTAGTTTGTCTCTCTTGCTCTTTACACTCTTAGCTCTCAGCCTCTTGCTCTAGCTCTCTCGCTCACTCTCTCTCCCTCTCTTACACCTTGGGCCTGCTTGGAGCTGCAGCTGGCAGCTCTAAGCAGTGCCCCTGTACCCACGCCCTCTGCAATAAACTGCATGCTCCAAAGACCTGCTTATAGAGATCTCTCGTCGCCGTCCATCTCCAGCCGGGCCCGACCGAACCCACACCCTCATCACCATCATCGCCATCAATTTCGACATTTGTGATGCTGGGGAACTACAAGGAAGCCTGGCTCCTCTGTGACACCACCACAGAAGCTCAGGGGAGCCCTGGAGACCGTGCTGATGCTATGGAACCTGATGCAACCCTGCCTCCTCTGTGACACCACAGAAGCTCTTGGAGCCCTGGAGACCGTGGTGATGCTATGGAACCTGATGCAACCCTGCCTCCTCTGTGACACCACAGAACCTCTGGGAGCCCTGGAGACCGTGCTGATGCTATGGAACCTGATGCAACCCTGCCTCCACTGTGACACCACAGAAGCTCAGGGAGCCCTGGAGACTGTGGTGATGCTATGGAACCTGATGCAACCCTGCCTCCACTGTGACACCACAGAACCTCTGGGAGCCCTGGAGACCGTGCTGATGCTATGGAACCTGATGCAACCCTGCCTCCACTGTGACACCACAGAAGCTCGGGGAGCTCTGCAGACCGTGGGGATGCTGGCGAAGCTGACGGAACCCTGGGCACCACAGTGACGCTATGGAACCTGGTGGAACCGAGGGGCCACAGTGACACTGTGGGGCCTTTTGGAAGCAACAGGACCCTGGTGGGAAGCCACGGGATGATTAATCCTGCACGAACCTGCTCCAGGTGGGCTCCTCTCTCCCGGCTTCCACAGGTGCTGCTAGGATCCCACTCCGGCACTGGCTTGGCACGGGCTCACGGCTTCCTTTGGCAATGGCTCTGCTCCAGGATGGCATGCTGCAGAGAATGCAGGTAGATTTTGTGCTCACTCCTGGCATGCAGCTGGACAATAAAGCCTGATCCAGCCCCCCCTCAGCATATGTCCGGCTCTGGCATTGGGGCGGGGCAACTTTGGGAGCAGCCCCAGCCCTGCTCCTGCTCCCGGCTGGGCACCCAGCTGCTGGGACACAGGTGTGTCCTGATGCCACCGTCTACTCCTTTGAGAAGGGGAGGACAGAGTGCATCAGGGAGTTTGGTGTGGCTTACATGCGGCAAGGAGAAGGTGCAGCCCCAAACTGGCTTTCACTTCTAGAACCTTTTGCTATTGCGGGAGCAGCTGCTGGAGCTTTTCAACCGAGCTGCAAGAGTGAAAAGTGTGATGGCATGTCTATCTGAGAAGGAAGGTTCGGTGCCGCAGCCTGTTGTGCACAATTTATATGCTGATAAGAGAAGGGGGTGCTTTTGCAACGTTTTCCTTCCTGACACTTCTGTCTCTGTGAGCTTTAGCTGCTTGGACTCAGGGATACCGAAGGTATGTGAAAGTGACTGGGATGCGAGAATCATGTTGCACAGGGAACAGGGAAGGTCAGCAAATGTTTCCTGTCCTGGCACATCTCTCAGTCTGAACTGCAGCTGCAGATGCTTCACTTCCGCCAAGGACTCTGCCACCTTGAGAGAAGGATGCGCTCTATGGAGTTGAGAAAGAAAGTGCGTCTCACTAGCTTCTTTCCTCTACTTCATAGACAGCAAAGGGGCTATGAAAGGCAGCACTGGCTTTTTGTTCTAGGACTTCTTCTTTACAAGCAGCTGCTGGATGTTTGGAAGGGGGTTTGGGATATGCAAAAATGAGAGGCTAAGATGGTAAGAGGGTAAGATGGAAGTCATCTGGCAAAAGCAGAGCTCACAAAAGGGCCAGCTGAGAAAGCTCTTGCTGCCTACAACTTCAACTGCACCCCTCAAAGCAGCAGCACACACGCTGCTCTCGGCACTTTCCTTCTCAGCTCTACGCACCATCCTAAGCCTTGCCTCTCCCACACTCAGGATCCAAAGACAACGGCACCAGGGACTGCTCACACACTAAAGGCACCAGGACAAAAGGCTCACCAGCTTGGCCTTTGCATTCCCGCTGACAGCTCCACAGCTTGAACCCAGAGAACTGCCTGCTGCCAACAGCCTTTCCAATCACTCTGAGCACCTCATGACAAGGAGTGTGGGGAATGAATCTCCAGCAGCCTCCTGCCCCAGGCTGTCCCCCGGGAGCAGCCCTGCTCCAGGCCGTGACTGCCACCTGCACAGCCAAAGGACCCAGAGCCGGTGTTACACACCACGGCTGTGCCTGGCACAGAGACACCAGTGGCCACACAAGTGGCCATGGCACTGTCCACACACAGTCCCTGCTGCTGCTCCCCCAGCCGCTGGCACCAACTCCCAGCCACCCACTCCTAAAGCCACGGGGCCCACTGGGACACTGCGGGGGCTCGTGGAAGCCAGCGGCCATTGTGACACAGCGGGGCTGCACAGAGCCCACGGTGCTTTGTGACCCGTGGCTCCCAGGAGAGCCTTTGTGATGCTGGGGAACTACAAGGAAGCCTGGCTCCTCTGTGACACCACCACAGAAGCTCAGGGGAGCCCTGGAGACCGTGCTGATGCTATGGAACCTGATGCAACCCTGCCTCCTCTGTGACACCACAGAAGCTCTTGGAGCCCTGGAGACCGTGGTGATGCTATGGAACCTGATGCAACCCTGCCTCCTCTGTGACACCACAGAACCTCTGGGAGCCCTGGAGACCGTGCTGATGCTATGGAACCTGATGCAACCCTGCCTCCACTGTGACACCACAGAAGCTCAGGGAGCCCTGGAGACTGTGGTGATGCTATGGAACCTGATGCAACCCTGCCTCCACTGTGACACCACAGAACCTCTGGGAGCCCTGGAGACCGTGCTGATGCTATGGAACCTGATGCAACCCTGCCTCCACTGTGACACCACAGAAGCTCGGGGAGCTCTGCAGACCGTGGGGATGCTGGCGAAGCTGACGGAACCCTGGGCACCACAGTGACGCTATGGAACCTGGTGGAACCGAGGGGCCACAGTGACACTGTGGGGCCTTTTGGAAGCAACAGGACCCTGGTGGGAAGCCACGGGATGATTAATCCTGCACGAACCTGCTCCAGGTGGGCTCCTCTCTCCCGGCTTCCACAGGTGCTGCTAGGATCCCACTCCGGCACTGGCTTGGCACGGGCTCACGGCTTCCTTTGGCAATGGCTCTGCTCCAGGATGGCATGCTGCAGAGAATGCAGGTAGATTTTGTGCTCACTCCTGGCATGCAGCTGGACAATAAAGCCTGATCCAGCCCCCCCTCAGCATATGTCCGGCTCTGGCATTGGGGCGGGGCAACTTTGGGAGCAGCCCCAGCCCTGCTCCTGCTCCCGGCTGGGCACCCAGCTGCTGGGACACAGGTGTGTCCTGATGCCACCGTCTACTCCTTTGAGAAGGGGAGGACAGAGTGCATCAGGGAGTTTGGTGTGGCTTACATGCGGCAAGGAGAAGGTGCAGCCCCAAACTGGCTTTCACTTCTAGAACCTTTTGCTATTGCGGGAGCAGCTGCTGGAGCTTTTCAACCGAGCTGCAAGAGTGAAAAGTGTGATGGCATGTCTATCTGAGAAGGAAGGTTCGGTGCCGCAGCCTGTTGTGCACAATTTATATGCTGATAAGAGAAGGGGGTGCTTTTGGAACGTTTTCCTTCCTGACACTTCTGTCTCTGTGAGCTTTAGCTGCTTGGACTCAGGGATACCGAAGGTATGTGAAAGTGACTGGGATGCGAGAATCATGTTGCACAGGGAACAGGGAAGGTCAGCAAATGTTTCCTGTCCTGGCACATCTCTCAGTCTGAACTGCAGCTGCAGATGCTTCACTTCCGCCAAGGACTCTGCCACCTTGAGAGAAGGATGCGCTCTATGGAGTTGAGAAAGAAAGTGCGTCTCACTAGCTTCTTTCCTCTACTTCATAGACAGCAAAGGGGCTATGAAAGGCAGCACTGGCTTTTTGTTCTAGGACTTCTTCTTTACAAGCAGCTGCTGGATGTTTGGAAGGGGGTTTGGGATATGCAAAAATGAGAGGCTAAGATGGTAAGAGGGTAAGATGGAAGTCATCTGGCAAAAGCAGAGCTCACAAAAGGGCCAGCTGAGAAAGCTCTTGCTGCCTACAACTTCAACTGCACCCCTCAAAGCAGCAGCACACACGCTGCTCTCGGCACTTTCCTTCTCAGCTCTACGCACCATCCTAAGCCTTGCCTCTCCCACACTCAGGATCCAAAGACAACGGCACCAGGGACTGCTCACACACTAAAGGCACCAGGACAAAAGGCTCACCAGCTTGGCCTTTGCATTCCCGCTGACAGCTCCACAGCTTGAACCCAGAGAACTGCCTGCTGCCAACAGCCTTTCCAATCACTCTGAGCACCTCATGACAAGGAGTGTGGGGAATGAATCTCCAGCAGCCTCCTGCCCCAGGCTGTCCCCCGGGAGCAGCCCTGCTCCAGGCCGTGACTGCCACCTGCACAGCCAAAGGACCCAGAGCCGGTGTTACACACCACGGCTGTGCCTGGCACAGAGACACCAGTGGCCACACAAGTGGCCATGGCACTGTCCACACACAGTCCCTGCTGCTGCTCCCCCAGCCGCTGGCACCAACTCCCAGCCACCCACTCCTAAAGCCACGGGGCCCACTGGGACACTGCGGGGGCTCGTGGAAGCCAGCGGCCATTGTGACACAGCGGGGCTGCACAGAGCCCACGGTGCTTTGTGACCCGTGGCTCCCAGGAGAGCCTTTGTGATGCTGGGGAACTACAAGGAAGCCTGGCTCCTCTGTGACACCACCACAGAAGCTCAGGGGAGCCCTGGAGACCGTGCTGATGCTATGGAACCTGATGCAACCCTGCCTCCTCTGTGACACCACAGAAGCTCTTGGAGCCCTGGAGACCGTGGTGATGCTATGGAACCTGATGCAACCCTGCCTCCTCTGTGACACCACAGAACCTCTGGGAGCCCTGGAGACCGTGCTGATGCTATGGAACCTGATGCAACCCTGCCTCCACTGTGACACCACAGAAGCTCAGGGAGCCCTGGAGACTGTGGTGATGCTATGGAACCTGATGCAACCCTGCCTCCACTGTGACACCACAGAAGCTCGGGGAGCTCTGCAGACCGTGGGGATGCTGGCGAAGCTGACGGAACCCTGGGCACCACAGTGACGCTATGGAACCTGGTGGAACCGAGGGGCCACAGTGACACTGTGGGGCCTTTTGGAAGCAACAGGACCCTGGTGGGAAGCCACGGGATGATTAATCCTGCACGAACCTGCTCCAGGTGGGCTCCTCTCTCCCGGCTTCCACAGGTGCTGCTAGGATCCCACTCCGGCACTGGCTTGGCACGGGCTCACGGCTTCCTTTGGCAATGGCTCTGCTCCAGGATGGCATGCTGCAGAGAATGCAGGTAGATTTTGTGCTCACTCCTGGCATGCAGCTGGACAATAAAGCCTGATCCAGCCCCCCCTCAGCATATGTCCGGCTCTGGCATTGGGGCGGGGCAACTTTGGGAGCAGCCCCAGCCCTGCTCCTGCTCCCGGCTGGGCACCCAGCTGCTGGGACACAGGTGTGTCCTGATGCCACCGTCTACTCCTTTGAGAAGGGGAGGACAGAGTGCATCAGGGAGTTTGGTGTGGCTTACATGCGGCAAGGAGAAGGTGCAGCCCCAAACTGGCTTTCACTTCTAGAACCTTTTGCTATTGCGGGAGCAGCTGCTGGAGCTTTTCAACCGAGCTGCAAGAGTGAAAAGTGTGATGGCATGTCTATCTGAGAAGGAAGGTTCGGTGCCGCAGCCTGTTGTGCACAATTTATATGCTGATAAGAGAAGGGGGTGCTTTTGGAACGTTTTCCTTCCTGACACTTCTGTCTCTGTGAGCTTTAGCTGCTTGGACTCAGGGATACCGAAGGTATGTGAAAGTGACTGGGATGCGAGAATCATGTTGCACAGGGAACAGGGAAGGTCAGCAAATGTTTCCTGTCCTGGCACATCTCTCAGTCTGAACTGCAGCTGCAGATGCTTCACTTCCGCCAAGGACTCTGCCACCTTGAGAGAAGGATGCGCTCTATGGAGTTGAGAAAGAAAGTGCGTCTCACTAGCTTCTTTCCTCTACTTCATAGACAGCAAAGGGGCTATGAAAGGCAGCACTGGCTTTTTGTTCTAGGACTTCTTCTTTACAAGCAGCTGCTGGATGTTTGGAAGGGGGTTTGGGATATGCAAAAATGAGAGGCTAAGATGGTAAGAGGGTAAGATGGAAGTCATCTGGCAAAAGCAGAGCTCACAAAAGGGCCAGCTGAGAAAGCTCTTGCTGCCTACAACTTCAACTGCACCCCTCAAAGCAGCAGCACACACGCTGCTCTCGGCACTTTCCTTCTCAGCTCTACGCACCATCCTAAGCCTTGCCTCTCCCACACTCAGGATCCAAAGACAACGGCACCAGGGACTGCTCACACACTAAAGGCACCAGGACAAAAGGCTCACCAGCTTGGCCTTTGCATTCCCGCTGACAGCTCCACAGCTTGAACCCAGAGAACTGCCTGCTGCCAACAGCCTTTCCAATCACTCTGAGCACCTCATGACAAGGAGTGTGGGGAATGAATCTCCAGCAGCCTCCTGCCCCAGGCTGTCCCCCGGGAGCAGCCCTGCTCCAGGCCGTGACTGCCACCTGCACAGCCAAAGGACCCAGAGCCGGTGTTACACACCACGGCTGTGCCTGGCACAGAGACACCAGTGGCCACACAAGTGGCCATGGCACTGTCCACACACAGTCCCTGCTGCTGCTCCCCCAGCCGCTGGCACCAACTCCCAGCCACCCACTCCTAAAGCCACGGGGCCCACTGGGACACTGCGGGGGCTCGTGGAAGCCAGCGGCCATTGTGACACAGCGGGGCTGCACAGAGCCCACGGTGCTTTGTGACCCGTGGCTCCCAGGAGAGCCTTTGTGATGCTGGGGAACTACAAGGAAGCCTGGCTCCTCTGTGACACCACCACAGAAGCTCAGGGGAGCCCTGGAGACCGTGCTGATGCTATTGAACCTGATGCAACCCTGCCTCCTCTGTGACACCACAGAAGCTCTTGGAGCCCTGGAGACCGTGGTGATGCTATGGAACCTGAGGCAACCCTGCCTCCTCTGTGACACCACAGAACCTCTGGGAGCCCTGGAGACCGTGCTGATGCTATGGAACCTGATGCAACCCTGCCTCCACTGTGACACCACAGAAGCTCAGGGAGCCCTGGAGACTGTGGTGATGCTATGGAACCTGATGCAACCCTGCCTCCACTGTGACACCACAGAACCTCTGGGAGCCCTGGAGACCGTGCTGATGCTATGGAACCTGATGCAACCCTGCCTCCACTGTGACACCACAGAAGCTCGGGGAGCTCTGCAGACCGTGGGGATGCTGGCGAAGCTGACGGAACCCTGGGCACCACAGTGACGCTATGGAACCTGGTGGAACCGAGGGGCCACAGTGACACTGTGGGGCCTTTTGGAAGCAACAGGACCCTGGTGGGAAGCCACGGGATGATTAATCCTGCACGAACCTGCTCCAGGTGGGCTCCTCTCTCCCGGCTTCCACAGGTGCTGCTAGGATCCCACTCCGGCACTGGCTTGGCACGGGCTCACGGCTTCCTTTGGCAATGGCTCTGCTCCAGGATGGCATGCTGCAGAGAATGCAGGTAGATTTTGTGCTCACTCCTGGCATGCAGCTGGACAATAAAGCCTGATCCAGCCCCCCTTCAGCATATGTCCGGCTCTGGCATTGGGGCGGGGCAACTTTGGGAGCAGCCCCAGCCCTGCTCCTGCTCCCGGCTGGGCACCCAGCTGCTGGGACACAGGTGTGTCCTGATGCCACCGTCTACTCCTTTGAGAAGGGGAGGACAGAGTGCATCAGGGAGTTTGGTGTGGCTTACATGCGGCAAGGAGAAGGTGCAGCCCCAAACTGGCTTTCACTTCTAGAACCTTTTGCTATTGCGGGAGCAGCTGCTGGAGCTTTTCAACCGAGCTGCAAGAGTGAAAAGTGTGATGGCATGTCTATCTGAGAAGGAAGGTTCGGTGCCGCAGCCTGTTGTGCACAATTTATATGCTGATAAGAGAAGGGGGTGCTTTTGGAACGTTTTCCTTCCTGACACTTCTGTCTCTGTGAGCTTTAGCTGCTTGGACTCAGGGATACCGAAGGTATGTGAAAGTGACTGGGATGCGAGAATCATGTTGCACAGGGAACAGGGAAGGTCAGCAAATGTTTCCTGTCCTGGCACATCTCTCAGTCTGAACTGCAGCTGCAGATGCTTCACTTCCGCCAAGGACTCTGCCACCTTGAGAGAAGGATGCGCTCTATGGAGTTGAGAAAGAAAGTGCGTCTCACTAGCTTCTTTCCTCTACTTCATAGACAGCAAAGGGGCTATGAAAGGCAGCACTGGCTTTTTGTTCTAGGACTTCTTCTTTACAAGCAGCTGCTGGATGTTTGGAAGGGGGTTTGGGATATGCAAAAATGAGAGGCTAAGATGGTAAGAGGGTAAGATGGAAGTCATCTGGCAAAAGCAGAGCTCACAAAAGGGCCAGCTGAGAAAGCTCTTGCTGCCTACAACTTCAACTGCACCCCTCAAAGCAGCAGCACACACGCTGCTCTCGGCACTTTCCTTCTCAGCTCTACGCACCATCCTAAGCCTTGCCTCTCCCACACTCAGGATCCAAAGACAACGGCACCAGGGACTGCTCACACACTAAAGGCACCAGGACAAAAGGCTCACCAGCTTGGCCTTTGCATTCCCGCTGACAGCTCCACAGCTTGAACCCAGAGAACTGCCTGCTGCCAACAGCCTTTCCAATCACTCTGAGCACCTCATGACAAGGAGTGTGGGGAATGAATCTCCAGCAGCCTCCTGCCCCAGGCTGTCCCCCGGGAGCAGCCCTGCTCCAGGCCGTGACTGCCACCTGCACAGCCAAAGGACCCAGAGCCGGTGTTACACACCACGGCTGTGCCTGGCACAGAGACACCAGTGGCCACACAAGTGGCCATGGCACTGTCCACACACAGTCCCTGCTGCTGCTCCCCCAGCCGCTGGCACCAACTCCCAGCCACCCACTCCTAAAGCCACGGGGCCCACTGGGACACTGCGGGGGCTCGTGGAAGCCAGCGGCCATTGTGACACAGCGGGGCTGCACAGAGCCCACGGTGCTTTGTGACCCGTGGCTCCCAGGAGAGCCTTTGTGATGCTGGGGAACTACAAGGAAGCCTGGCTCCTCTGTGACACCACCACAGAAGCTCAGGGGAGCCCTGGAGACCGTGCTGATGCTATTGAACCTGATGCAACCCTGCCTCCTCTGTGACACCACAGAAGCTCTTGGAGCCCTGGAGACCGTGCTGATGCTATGGAACCTGATGCAACCCTGCCTCCTCTGTGACACCACAGAACCTCTGGGAGCCCTGGAGACCGTGCTGATGCTATGGAACCTGATGCAACCCTGCCTCCACTGTGACACCACAGAAGCTCAGGGAGCCCTGGAGACTGTGGTGATGCTATGGAACCTGATGCAACCCTGCCTCCACTGTGACACCACAGAACCTCTGGGAGCCCTGGAGACCGTGCTGATGCTATGGAACCTGATGCAACCCTGCCTCCACTGTGACACCACAGAAGCTCGGGGAGCTCTGCAGACCGTGGGGATGCTGGCGAAGCTGACGGAACCCTGGGCACCACAGTGACGCTATGGAACCTGGTGGAACCGAGGGGCCACAGTGACACTGTGGGGCCTTTTGGAAGCAACAGGACCCTGGTGGGAAGCCACGGGATGATTAATCCTGCACGAACCTGCTCCAGGTGGGCTCCTCTCTCCCGGCTTCCACAGGTGCTGCTAGGATCCCACTCCGGCACTGGCTTGGCACGGGCTCACGGCTTCCTTTGGCAATGGCTCTGCTCCAGGATGGCATGCTGCAGAGAATGCAGGTAGATTTTGTGCTCACTCCTGGCATGCAGCTGGACAATAAAGCCTGATCCAGCCCCCCCTCAGCATATGTCCGGCTCTGGCATTGGGGCGGGGCAACTTTGGGAGCAGCCCCAGCCCTGCTCCTGCTCCCGGCTGGGCACCCAGCTGCTGGGACACAGGTGTGTCCTGATGCCACCGTCTACTCCTTTGAGAAGGGGAGGACAGAGTGCATCAGGGAGTTTGGTGTGGCTTACATGCGGCAAGGAGAAGGTGCAGCCCCAAACTGGCTTTCACTTCTAGAACCTTTTGCTATTGCGGGAGCAGCTGCTGGAGCTTTTCAACCGAGCTGCAAGAGTGAAAAGTGTGATGGCATGTCTATCTGAGAAGGAAGGTTCGGTGCCGCAGCCTGTTGTGCACAATTTATATGCTGATAAGAGAAGGGGGTGCTTTTGCAACGTTTTCCTTCCTGACACTTCTGTCTCTGTGAGCTTTAGCTGCTTGGACTCAGGGATACCGAAGGTATGTGAAAGTGACTGGGATGCGAGAATCATGTTGCACAGGGAACAGGGAAGGTCAGCAAATGTTTCCTGTCCTGGCACATCTCTCAGTCTGAACTGCAGCTGCAGATGCTTCACTTCCGCCAAGGACTCTGCCACCTTGAGAGAAGGATGCGCTCTATGGAGTTGAGAAAGAAAGTGCGTCTCACTAGCTTCTTTCCTCTACTTCATAGACAGCAAAGGGGCTATGAAAGGCAGCACTGGCTTTTTGTTCTAGGACTTCTTCTTTACAAGCAGCTGCTGGATGTTTGGAAGGGGGTTTGGGATATGCAAAAATGAGAGGCTAAGATGGTAAGAGGGTAAGATGGAAGTCATCTGGCAAAAGCAGAGCTCACAAAAGGGCCAGCTGTGAAAGCTCTTGCTGCCTACAACTTCAACTGCACCCCTCAAAGCAGCAGCACACATGCTGCTCTCGGCACTTTCCTTCTCAGCTCTACGCACCATCCTAAGCCTTGCCTCTCCCACACTCAGGATCCAAAGACAACGGCACCAGGGACTGCTCACACACTAAAGGCACCAGGACAAAAGGCTCACCAGCTTGGCCTTTGCATTCCCGCTGACAGCTCCACAGCTTGAACCCAGAGAACTGCCTGCTGCCAACAGCCTTTCCAATCACTCTGAGCACCTCATGACAAGGAGTGTGGGGAATGAATCTCCAGCAGCCTCCTGCCCCAGGCTGTCCCCCGGGAGCAGCCCTGCTCCAGGCCGTGACTGCCACCTGCACAGCCAAAGGACCCAGAGCCGGTGTTACACACCACGGCTGTGCCTGGCACAGAGACACCAGTGGCCACACAAGTGGCCATGGCACTGTCCACACACAGTCCCTGCTGCTGCTCCCCCAGCCGCTGGCACCAACTCCCAGCCACCCACTCCTAAAGCCACGGGGCCCACTGGGACACTGCGGGGGCTCGTGGAAGCCAGCGGCCATTGTGACACAGCGGGGCTGCACAGAGCCCACGGTGCTTTGTGACCCGTGGCTCCCAGGAGAGCCTTTGTGATGCTGGGGAACTACAAGGAAGCCTGGCTCCTCTGTGACACCACCACAGAAGCTCAGGGGAGCCCTGGAGACCGTGCTGATGCTATTGAACCTGATGCAACCCTGCCTCCTCTGTGACACCACAGAAGCTCTTGGAGCCCTGGAGACCGTGGTGATGCTATGGAACCTGATGCAACCCTGCCTCCTCTGTGACACCACAGAACCTCTGGGAGCCCTGGAGACCGTGCTGATGCTATGGAACCTGATGCAACCCTGCCTCCACTGTGACACCACAGAAGCTCAGGGAGCCCTGGAGACTGTGGTGATGCTATGGAACCTGATGCAACCCTGCCTCCACTGTGACACCACAGAACCTCTGGGAGCCCTGGAGACCGTGCTGATGCTATGGAACCTGATGCAACCCTGCCTCCACTGTGACACCACAGAAGCTCGGGGAGCTCTGCAGACCGTGGGGATGCTGGCGAAGCTGACGGAACCCTGGGCACCACAGTGACGCTATGGAACCTGGTGGAACCGAGGGGCCACAGTGACGCTGTGGGGCCTTTTGGAAGCAACAGGACCCTGGTGGGAAGCCACGGGATGATTAATCCTGCACGAACCTGCTCCAGGTGGGCTCCTCTCTCCCGGCTTCCACAGGTGCTGCTAGGATCCCACTCCGGCACTGGCTTGGCACGGGCTCACGGCTTCCTTTGGCAATGGCTCTGCTCCAGGATGGCATGCTGCAGAGAATGCAGGTAGATTTTGTGCTCACTCCTGGCATGCAGCTGGACAATAAAGCCTGATCCAGCCCCCCCTCAGCATATGTCCGGCTCTGGCATTGGGGCGGGGCAACTTTGGGAGCAGCCCCAGCCCTGCTCCTGCTCCCGGCTGGGCACCCAGCTGCTGGGACACAGGTGTGTCCTGATGCCACCGTCTACTCCTTTGAGAAGGGGAGGACAGAGTGCATCAGGGAGTTTGGTGTGGCTTACATGCGGCAAGGAGAAGGTGCAGCCCCAAACTGGCTTTCACTTCTAGAACCTTTTGCTATTGCGGGAGCAGCTGCTGGAGCTTTTCAACCGAGCTGCAAGAGTGAAAAGTGTGATGGCATGTCTATCTGAGAAGGAAGGTTCGGTGCCGCAGCCTGTTGTGCACAATTTATATGCTGATAAGAGAAGGGGGTGCTTTTGCAACGTTTTCCTTCCTGACACTTCTGTCTCTGTGAGCTTTAGCTGCTTGGACTCAGGGATACCGAAGGTATGTGAAAGTGACTGGGATGCGAGAATCATGTTGCACAGGGAACAGGGAAGGTCAGCAAATGTTTCCTGTCCTGGCACATCTCTCAGTCTGAACTGCAGCTGCAGATGCTTCACTTCCGCCAAGGACTCTGCCACCTTGAGAGAAGGATGCGCTCTATGGAGTTGAGAAAGAAAGTGCGTCTCACTAGCTTCTTTCCTCTACTTCATAGACAGCAAAGGGGCTATGAAAGGCAGCACTGGCTTTTTGTTCTAGGACTTCTTCTTTACAAGCAGCTGCTGGATGTTTGGAAGGGGGTTTGGGATATGCAAAAATGAGAGGCTAAGATGGTAAGAGGGTAAGATGGAAGTCATCTGGCAAAAGCAGAGCTCACAAAAGGGCCAGCTGAGAAAGCTCTTGCTGCCTACAACTTCAACTGCACCCCTCAAAGCAGCAGCACACATGCTGCTCTCGGCACTTTCCTTCTCAGCTCTACGCACCATCCTAAGCCTTGCCTCTCCCACACTCAGGATCCAAAGACAACGGCACCAGGGACTGCTCACACACTAAAGGCACCAGGACAAAAGGCTCACCAGCTTGGCCTTTGCATTCCCGCTGACAGCTCCACAGCTTGAACCCAGAGAACTGCCTGCTGCCAACAGCCTTTCCAATCACTCTGAGCACCTCATGACAAGGAGTGTGGGGAATGAATCTCCAGCAGCCTCCTGCCCCAGGCTGTCCCCCGGGAGCAGCCCTGCTCCAGGCCGTGACTGCCACCTGCACAGCCAAAGGACCCAGAGCCGGTGTTACACACCACGGCTGTGCCTGGCACAGAGACACCAGTGGCCACACAAGTGGCCATGGCACTGTCCACACACAGTCCCTGCTGCTGCTCCCCCAGCCGCTGGCACCAACTCCCAGCCACCCACTCCTAAAGCCACGGGGCCCACTGGGACACTGCGGGGGCTCGTGGAAGCCAGCGGCCATTGTGACACAGCGGGGCTGCACAGAGCCCACGGTGCTTTGTGACCCGTGGCTCCCAGGAGAGCCTTTGTGATGCTGGGGAACTACAAGGAAGCCTGGCTCCTCTGTGACACCACCACAGAAGCTCAGGGGAGCCCTGGAGACCGTGCTGATGCTATTGAACCTGATGCAACCCTGCCTCCTCTGTGACACCACAGAAGCTCTTGGAGCCCTGGAGACCGTGGTGATGCTATGGAACCTGATGCAACCCTGCCTCCTCTGTGACACCACAGAACCTCTGGGAGCCCTGGAGACCGTGCTGATGCTATGGAACCTGATGCAACCCTGCCTCCACTGTGACACCACAGAAGCTCAGGGAGCCCTGGAGACTGTGGTGATGCTATGGAACCTGATGCAACCCTGCCTCCACTGTGACACCACAGAACCTCTGGGAGCCCTGGAGACCGTGCTGATGCTATGGAACCTGATGCAACCCTGCCTCCACTGTGACACCACAGAAGCTCGGGGAGCTCTGCAGACCGTGGGGATGCTGGCGAAGCTGACGGAACCCTGGGCACCACAGTGACGCTATGGAACCTGGTGGAACCGAGGGGCCACAGTGACGCTGTGGGGCCTTTTGGAAGCAACAGGACCCTGGTGGGAAGCCACGGGATGATTAATCCTGCACGAACCTGCTCCAGGTGGGCTCCTCTCTCCCGGCTTCCACAGGTGCTGCTAGGATCCCACTCCGGCACTGGCTTGGCACGGGCTCACGGCTTCCTTTGGCAATGGCTCTGCTCCAGGATGGCATGCTGCAGAGAATGCAGGTAGATTTTGTGCTCACTCCTGGCATGCAGCTGGACAATAAAGCCTGATCCAGCCCCCCCTCAGCATATGTCCGGCTCTGGCATTGGGGCGGGGCAACTTTGGGAGCAGCCCCAGCCCTGCTCCTGCTCCCGGCTGGGCACCCAGCTGCTGGGACACAGGTGTGTCCTGATGCCACCGTCTACTCCTTTGAGAAGGGGAGGACAGAGTGCATCAGGGAGTTTGGTGTGGCTTACATGCGGCAAGGAGAAGGTGCAGCCCCAAACTGGCTTTCACTTCTAGAACCTTTTGCTATTGCGGGAGCAGCTGCTGGAGCTTTTCAACCGAGCTGCAAGAGTGAAAAGTGTGATGGCATGTCTATCTGAGAAGGAAGGTTCGGTGCCGCAGCCTGTTGTGCACAATTTATATGCTGATAAGAGAAGGGGGTGCTTTTGCAACGTTTTCCTTCCTGACACTTCTGTCTCTGTGAGCTTTAGCTGCTTGGACTCAGGGATACCGAAGGTATGTGAAAGTGACTGGGATGCGAGAATCATGTTGCACAGGGAACAGGGAAGGTCAGCAAATGTTTCCTGTCCTGGCACATCTCTCAGTCTGAAC
This sequence comes from Aphelocoma coerulescens, assembly GCF_041296385.1. Taxonomy (NCBI): domain Eukaryota; kingdom Metazoa; phylum Chordata; class Aves; order Passeriformes; family Corvidae; genus Aphelocoma; species Aphelocoma coerulescens. The sequence continues at coordinate 95,761 of NW_027183598.1, forward strand.
TGCAGCTGCAGATGCTTCACTTCCGCCAAGGACTCTGCCACCTTGAGAGAAGGATGCGCTCTATGGAGTTGAGAAAGAAAGTGCGTCTCACTAGCTTCTTTCCTCTACTTCATAGACAGCAAAGGGGCTATGAAAGGCAGCACTGGCTTTTTGTTCTAGGACTTCTTCTTTACAAGCAGCTGCTGGATGTTTGGAAGGGGGTTTGGGATATGCAAAAATGAGAGGCTAAGATGGTAAGAGGGTAAGATGGAAGTCATCTGGCAAAAGCAGAGCTCACAAAAGGGCCAGCTGAGAAAGCTCTTGCTGCCTACAACTTCAACTGCACCCCTCAAAGCAGCAGCACACACGCTGCTCTCGGCACTTTCCTTCTCAGCTCTACGCACCATCCTAAGCCTTGCCTCTCCCACACTCAGGATCCAAAGACAACAGCACCAGGGACTGCTCACACACTAAAGGCACCAGGACAAAAGGCTCACCAGCTTGGCCTTTGCATTCCCGCTGACAGCTCCACAGCTTGAACCCAGAGAACTGCCTGCTGCCAACAGCCTTTCCAATCACTCTGAGCACCTCATGACAAGGAGTGTGGGGAATGAATCTCCAGCAGCCTCCTGCCCCAGGCTGTCCCCCGGGAGCAGCCCTGCTCCAGGCCGTGACTGCCACCTGCACAGCCAAAGGACCCAGAGCCGGTGTTACACACCACGGCTGTGCCTGACACAGAGACACCAGTGGCCACACAAGTGGCCATGGCACTGTCCACACACAGTCCCTGCTGCTGCTCCCCCAGCCGCTGGCACCAACTCCCAGCCACCCACTCCTAAAGCCACGGGGCCCACTGGGACACTGCGGGGGCTCGTGGAAGCCAGCGGCCATTGTGACACAGCGGGGCTGCACAGAGCCCACGGTGCTTTGTGACCCGTGGCTCCCAGGAGAGCCTTTGTGATGCTGGGGAACTACAAGGAAGCCTGGCTCCTCTGTGACACCACCACAGAAGCTCAGGGGAGCCCTGGAGACCGTGCTGATGCTATTGAACCTGATGCAACCCTGCCTCCTCTGTGACACCACAGAAGCTCTTGGAGCCCTGGAGACCGTGGTGATGCTATGGAACCTGATGCAACCCTGCCTCCTCTGTGACACCACAGAACCTCTGGGAGCTCTGCAGACCGTGCTGATGCTATGGAACCTGATGCAACCCTGCCTCCACTGTGACACCACAGAAGCTCAGGGAGCCCTGGAGACTGTGGTGATGCTATGGAACCTGATGCAACCCTGCCTCCACTGTGACACCACAGAACCTCTGGGAGCCCTGGAGACCGTGCTGATGCTATGGAACCTGATGCAACCCTGCCTCCACTGTGACACCACAGAAGCTCGGGGAGCTCTGCAGACCGTGGGGATGCTGGCGAAGCTGACGGAACCCTGGGCACCACAGTGACGCTATGGAACCTGGTGGAACCGAGGGGCCACAGTGACGCTGTGGGGCCTTTTGGAAGCAACAGGACCCTGGTGGGAAGCCACGGGATGATTAATCCTGCACGAACCTGCTCCAGGTGGGCTCCTCTCTCCCGGCTTCCACAGGTGCTGCTAGGATCCCACTCCGGCACTGGCTTGGCACGGGCTCACGGCTTCCTTTGGCAATGGCTCTGCTCCAGGATGGCATGCTGCAGAGAATGCAGGTAGATTTTGTGCTCACTCCTGGCATGCAGCTGGACAATAAAGCCTGATCCAGCCCCCCCTCAGCATATGTCCGGCTCTGGCATTGGGGCGGGGCAACTTTGGGAGCAGCCCCAGCCCTGCTCCTGCTCCCGGCTGGGCACCCAGCTGCTGGGACACAGGTGTGTCCTGATGCCACCGTCTACTCCTTTGAGAAGGGGAGGACAGAGTGCATCAGGGAGTTTGGTGTGGCTTACATGCGGCAAGGAGAAGGTGCAGCCCCAAACTGGCTTTCACTTCTAGAACCTTTTGCTATTGCGGGAGCAGCTGCTGGAGCTTTTCAACCGAGCTGCAAGAGTGAAAAGTGTGATGGCATGTCTATCTGAGAAGGAAGGTTCGGTGCCGCAGCCTGTTGTGCACAATTTATATGCTGATAAGAGAAGGGGGTGCTTTTGGAATGTTTTCCTTCCTGACACTTCTGTCTCTGTGAGCTTTAGCTGCTTGGACTCAGGGATACCGAAGGTATGTGAAAGTGACTGGGATGCGAGAATCATGTTGCACAGGGAACAGGGAAGGTCAGCAAATGTTTCCTGTCCTGGCACATCTCTCAGTCTGAACTGCAGCTGCAGATGCTTCACTTCCGCCAAGGACTCTGCCACCTTGAGAGAAGGATGCGCTCTATGGAGTTGAGAAAGAAAGTGCGTCTCACTAGCTTCTTTCCTCTACTTCATAGACAGCAAAGGGGCTATGAAAGGCAGCACTGGCTTTTTGTTCTAGGACTTCTTCTTTACAAGCAGCTGCTGGATGTTTGGAAGGGGGTTTGGGATATGCAAAAATGAGAGGCTAAGATGGTAAGAGGGTAAGATGGAAGTCATCTGGCAAAAGCAGAGCTCACAAAAGGGCCAGCTGTGAAAGCTCTTGCTGCCTACAACTTCAACTGCACCCCTCAAAGCAGCAGCACACATGCTGCTCTCGGCACTTTCCTTCTCAGCTCTACGCACCATCCTAAGCCTTGCCTCTCCCACACTCAGGATCCAAAGACAACGGCACCAGGGACTGCTCACACACTAAAGGCACCAGGACAAAAGGCTCACCAGCTTGGCCTTTGCATTCCCGCTGACAGCTCCACAGCTTGAACCCAGAGAACTGCCTGCTGCCAACAGCCTTTCCAATCACTCTGAGCACCTCATGACAAGGAGTGTGGGGAATGAATCTCCAGCAGCCTCCTGCCCCAGGCTGTCCCCCGGGAGCAGCCCTGCTCCAGGCCGTGACTGCCACCTGCACAGCCAAAGGACCCAGAGCCGGTGTTACACACCACGGCTGTGCCTGGCACAGAGACACCAGTGGCCACACAAGTGGCCATGGCACTGTCCACACACAGTCCCTGCTGCTGCTCCCCCAGCCGCTGGCACCAACTCCCAGCCACCCACTCCTAAAGCCACGGGGCCCACTGGGACACTGCGGGGGCTCGTGGAAGCCAGCGGCCATTGTGACACAGCGGGGCTGCACAGAGCCCACGGTGCTTTGTGACCCGTGGCTCCCAGGTGAGCCTTTGTTGTTGGGGAAGATGAAACAGGAAAGCCTTATAAATATGATTGCCTAACAAAAGATTCTGGGAATATGAAAACTGTGAGCGACATCGAAATGAAGGCCATCTTTGAGATATAGAGTCTTAGTTACTGAACAACTGGAAAACAATGGTATAGCCGGCTGAAGGTAATCCCCTCTTGATTGAACAATACCCTCTGCTTGCAGACAGGTCCAAGGGTCAGAGCAGACCCTACTAGCTCAGCAGAAGGGGTCCAAAGAGTAGTTTTTAGAAGTTAAAATGTAACACTCTATGGTAATGTAAGAACTCTTATAGGCTGTATGTAAATGCTATAGGATTTGTACCTTGTATTAGATTGGCTACTGAGAATTAGAATATTCACTACAGAAGATGATTTATTGTATTGTAACAAGCTCCTCGCTCTCTTAACTCCTCTCCTCTTAGTAATGCTCTTCTCCTCTTAGTAACGCTCTTAGTAACTCTCTTAGTAGCTCTCTTAGTAATGCTCTTCTCCTCTTAGTAGCTCTCTTAGTAACTCTCTTGCTCTTCTTCTTCCTCTTAATTCAGCTCTCCTCTTAGTTTGTCTCTCTTGCTCTTTACACTCTTAGCTCTCAGCCTCTTGCTCTAGCTCTCTCGCTCACTCTCTCTCCCTCTCTTACACCTTGGGCCTGCTTGGAGCTGCAGCTGGCAGCTCTAAGCAGTGCCCCTGTACCCACGCCCTCTGCAATAAACTGCATGCTCCAAAGACCTGCTTATAGAGATCTCTCGTCGCCGTCCATCTCCAGCCGGGCCCGACCGAACCCACACCCTCATCACCATCATCGCCATCAATTTCGACAAACTGGCGCCCAAACGTGAGTGAAGGCCTGATTCAGCTTCTTCCACCTGTGAGAGACTTCGCCATGGACGGTAACTAAAAGACCAGTTATAGCCACCTGGAACGTGTCGTGAGCACGGCATACCGTTGCTGCGCAGCGTAAAAGCCGGAGCTCTATAACTCTGCTGAGGCAGCCCTCGAGCACGGGGAGCCGTTACTTCGTAGCAATTACCTGGAGCTCTCGGAGGGAGGAAATTGCCTGGCAGTCCTCGAGCACAGACGGCCACTGCTGCGCAGCGGTTACCTGGAGCTCTTTGAGGAAGTTTGCCGTGGTACCCCTCGAGCACGGACACGCTGCTAAGCAGTGCAGACCGGAGCTCTTAGGAGGGATCCAGCCGCGCGCCCGAGCACAGGCGGGTATTGCTCAGCACCGCCCGCGCTGGAGCTCTGAGTGGAGACACCTGCGAGGTCCCGAGCACGGAAAGCCGTTGCCAAGCGACGCCTGAAACCGGAGCTCTGAGGAGGGACCCGACAGCAGCGTCCTGAGCGCCGTGTGGAGAGCCTGGCCAGCCCCCCACGACGGACTTCTGATTAAGGACCCTGCCCCCTGCGACATCTAGGTGAGTATCATACTGGTCAATAATGGGACAAACTCACTCTGCCCATGACAGACATCTCTATAAACAACTTAAGTACTTACTAAGCTCCGGTCCAAGTCAATTACCTAAACAGGAGCTAAAAAACCTCTTAGAATGGACTCTGATTAATTTCCCAAATGCTGACCGTTCAGCCGTCTTTACAAGAGACTTCTGGGACACAGTTCGGGTTAAACTCTTTAATAATATCTCCCGCCGGGATTGGGCTGCCGCGGAGCTGGTCCCGGCTTGCAGAGCGCTCGTGGAGCTGTTTGCTGCGAAGGCGCCGCCCGCAGCAGCCACCTCGCCGGGTCCCGCTCCTGCTGCGAGCCCGCCCCTTGCCGCCGCGAGCCTGCAACCGGGCACGGCCCCCGCCCCGCCGCCGGACCTCACGGCTCCGGTACCCGCGGTCCAGCTGTCTCGTGCCGCCCCGCCCCACCCCCCCGCGGTCCCTGCACCGGTCACCCCTGCCCCACCGGACTCCACCGCCCCCCCCACCGCCCCCGTCATCTCCACCCCCACGGTCCCGTTAGTCCCTGCTGTCCCGCCTCTCGCGGCTCCGGTAGCCGCGGTCCGACTGACTCGTGCCGCCCCGCCCCCCGCCCCCGCTGTCCTGGCAGCCGTCACCCCTGTCCCACCGGACCCTACGACCCCCTCCACCGCTCCCCCCATCCCCGCCCCCCCCATCCCGTTCCTCCCTGCTGCCCCGGCTCCCGCGGTCCCCGCCCTCGGCTCCAGCGTCTTCGCGGCCCCGTCCCTCGCTCCTCCCACCCCGTCCGCCAGCGCCTTCGCGGCCCCGCCCCCCGCCGATAGCCCCGCGGGGCCAGCGGCTGCTCCCCAGCCACCTACGGGTCCTACCGCTCCCCTAGCCGCGCCTGTTATGGCTGTAGCCACCATCATAGCCGGCCCCCCGCAAAGCCAGGCGGCGACCCTTCTTCCAGCCCCCCAGGTCCCCCTCGCCGCCACCCACACGGCGCCGGTGGTGGTCAACGTCCCGTCCGCGTCCGTGGGACACGGAGCGCCCCAGCCCCGCCAGCCACCTGGTGCCGGCGCTGCAGCGCCTACACAGATGGCTGCTGCCTCTCCCGTGCCTGCCGCTGCTCCAGCCCCGTCTCCTGGCACCGCCGCGCCGGCAGCCACACCAGCCCAGCCTGCAAACTCCCAGCGGCAGCACGCCGCGGTCCAGCCGCCGACTGGCCCACCGTTCGCCATGGCCCCACCGCAACATACTCCCGCCGCCTCCACACCGGCCCTCCCGCCTCCCGCAGCCCCGGGATCGTCTCCTGCCGACGGGACAGCCCTGCCACCTCCCGCTCTCCCCGACACACAGACAGCGGCCATCACAGTCCGCCACGTTGACCTGATGGCGTAACCCACGCACGCTCACACTTCTCCAACCACAGCACTGCTCACGGAACTAGCTCCGCCACCGCCCCCCACGGCTTTCACCTCGCCTTCAATAGAGCCACCCGCACCCCCTCGCCCGCTGCCGCGGAGCCGGTTGCTCGCGGCCCCCCCGCCTCCTCGCCCGCCACCGCGGAGATCGGCAGTGCCATCGCCGCCCCCGCCGGGGCCCTCCGGCACCGCACAGCTGTATCCCTCGGCTACCGCCGCCCAGCAACATCCCTCCGCGCAGCTCAGCCTCGCCTCACAAGCCGCAAACAGGGGGGGAACGGAGGGCAGTGGTGCAGCTCCAGTGGCAGGGAAGACGGAGAGCCGCTCTGCCCGAGCTGATGCTTTAAATCTAACACCAGGAAACCCTGAAAAGCAGCCAGATTTGTTTGCAATGAGCCCCAGAGTCCCGCCAGCGAGCGGCTGGGATCTTGCAACCCATAAGGAGAAAACGAGTTCTGAGAGTTTGTTAGCGCTACTTTCTGAATCAAAAAATCCTCCAAAGTGCTCAGATTATTCTCAATTAACAGATTGGCATGAAATAAGACTCCAAAGCTGTAAAGATGAAAGTCTATTAGCTAAGCCTGTGATAGCTAGCCAACAGCCTGACAGTCCCAAAACGTGGGTTCCCATCCCCACTCACGAAATTAAAGAACTAAGAAGGGCTGTAAGAGATAGTGGTATTTGCTCACCGTATCTTAAACAACTGCTAAAAAGTACCCTAAAAAGAACACATCAAACCCTAAAACGCATTTTAGATCAACAGAGAGGGGGAGAAGTCCAGGATACACCTCAAAGGAGGTTGAACAAGGCTTTGTATGTTTACAATTTTTTGAATAGCTCTGCAGAAGAGCCTGATCCCCCCATTTATAGACATTTTTTGAACAACAAAAAAGCAAAACTGAAAGAGCGCCCCCCAGTTTTGATTAAAAATCTAGACTCAGGAAAAATAGAAGGACCATACAATCTTATAATGTGGGGGAAGGGGTTTGCATGTGTTTCCACAGGTGAAGGAATCAAGTGGGTTCCAGCAAAAAACGTGAAGCCATACCTCGCATCAAAGCCTGCTGATGCCACCACACCAGCCAGTGACTCTGCAAGTGGAAGCCAGGAAGCAAGCACCCAGACCTGAACTGCGCAGAATCACCAGAAGAAAGTGATCTGCCAAAAACAGCTCAAGAAAAGAATGGAGTTTTCTCATTTGCGCGCGTGCATGTTGCTTTTATTCTTTTGTTTTAGTTTTTGTAGTGAAGCTTTACCTGTGAATCAACCAAAGACAAATGTCTGGGTTGCTTTAGCCAAATCCGCAGGCTCCGATACCATCTGTCTATCTGACACAAGCCCTGACAAACCTTTTTCAACCTGTTTAGTTGGAGTACCTCTTCCAGAAGGTTTTGATAATATTACTCTTGATAAGTATTGGCCATATGACGATCATCATGTATCTCCAACTCCCAGCCATAGACACCAAACTTATATTGATAATTCTAAAATTGATAAATCTGACCTTCAAGAGCTAGAAATCCTAGGTTCGTTAACTATGGATACCTGCTATTTCTTTCACTTTCAAGGAGAAAACGGTCCCCATTTAAATGTTACCCCATATCACCCAGCTTATAGCAATGTAACTTCTTGGTGTAGTCAAGTTAAGCTTCTTATATATGACGAACCTCATGCAGATCGTTTTAGCAAACTTCCTATTCGATTCCCCAGAGGAATTTGGCTCATCTGTGGAGACAGGGCCTGGCAAGGTATACCTTCAAAAATAGATGGTGGCCCTTGTGCTCTGGGACAACTTACAATTATTGCTCCCAGTGTCAAAGAGGTAATCAAAAAGAAAAGCAGAAAGATCAGATCTTCCTGGGGACATCAGTACGATAGTGACTGTGATAGTGACTTCCACCCTTGGAACTCTGGAAAATCAATTGTTGCAAGCATTTTTCTACCTCAGTTAAGCTCCTCAATTGCTTTAAAACAGTTAAACAAGTTGGGATGTTGGCTCAGCAAGGAGGTAAATGCCACCTCTACTATGATCAGTGATCTGTTAACCGATGAAGAGGCAGTCAGACATGCCACTTTACAAAATAGAGCTGCCGTTGATTATCTTTTATTAGCACATGGGCACGGCTGTGAAGATTTTGAAGGATTATGCTGTATGAACTTATCCGATCATTCTGTTTCCATTCACAAACAGCTACAAAACCTAAAGGATCTAGCTAACCAAATTAGAACAGATGACCCGTCTTGGCTGGACAGTTTGTTTGATGATTGGAGCTTTGCACCTTGGCTAAGGGAACTCTGTAAAATAGGCTTGATTATTCTAGTAGTAATAATTATAGTTTTAGTAGCAGTACCTTGTATGCTTCAGTGTGTGCAAAAAATAACGAGTAGGACTGTATCTAATATCTTAGTTGTTCATCAGAACGGGGGAGATGTTGGGGAAGATGAAACAGGAAAGCCTTATAAATATGATTGCCTAACAAAAGATTCTGGGAATATGAAAACTGTGAGCGACATCGAAATGAAGGCCATCTTTGAGATATAGAGTCTTAGTTACTGAACAACTGGAAAACAATGGTATAGCCGGCTGAAGGTAATCCCCTCTTGATTGAACAATACCCTCTGCTTGCAGACAGGTCCAAGGGTCAGAGCAGACCCTACTAGCTCAGCAGAAGGGGTCCAAAGAGTAGTTTTTAGAAGTTAAAATGTAACACTCTATGGTAATGTAAGAACTCTTATAGGCTGTATGTAAATGCTATAGGATTTGTACCTTGTATTAGATTGGCTACTGAGAATTAGAATATTCACTACAGAAGATGATTTATTGTATTGTAACAAGCTCCTCGCTCTCTTAACTCCTCTCCTCTTAGTAATGCTCTTCTCCTCTTAGTAACGCTCTTAGTAACTCTCTTAGTAGCTCTCTTAGTAATGCTCTTCTCCTCTTAGTAGCTCTCTTAGTAACTCTCTTGCTCTTCTTCTTCCTCTTAATTCAGCTCTCCTCTTAGTTTGTCTCTCTTGCTCTTTACACTCTTAGCTCTCAGCCTCTTGCTCTAGCTCTCTCGCTCACTCTCTCTCCCTCTCTTACACCTTGGGCCTGCTTGGAGCTGCAGCTGGCAGCTCTAAGCAGTGCCCCTGTACCCACGCCCTCTGCAATAAACTGCATGCTCCAAAGACCTGCTTATAGAGATCTCTCGTCGCCGTCCATCTCCAGCCGGGCCCGACCGAACCCACACCCTCATCACCATCATCGCCATCAATTTCGACATTTGTGATGCTGGGGAACTACAAGGAAGCCTGGCTCCTCTGTGACACCACCACAGAAGCTCAGGGGAGCCCTGGAGACCGTGCTGATGCTATGGAACCTGATGCAACCCTGCCTCCTCTGTGACACCACAGAAGCTCTTGGAGCCCTGGAGACCGTGGTGATGCTATGGAACCTGATGCAACCCTGCCTCCTCTGTGACACCACAGAACCTCTGGGAGCCCTGGAGACCGTGCTGATGCTATGGAACCTGATGCAACCCTGCCTCCACTGTGACACCACAGAAGCTCAGGGAGCCCTGGAGACTGTGGTGATGCTATGGAACCTGATGCAACCCTGCCTCCACTGTGACACCACAGAAGCTCGGGGAGCTCTGCAGACCGTGGGGATGCTGGCGAAGCTGACGGAACCCTGGGCACCACAGTGACGCTATGGAACCTGGTGGAACCGAGGGGCCACAGTGACACTGTGGGGCCTTTTGGAAGCAACAGGACCCTGGTGGGAAGCCACGGGATGATTAATCCTGCACGAACCTGCTCCAGGTGGGCTCCTCTCTCCCGGCTTCCACAGGTGCTGCTAGGATCCCACTCCGGCACTGGCTTGGCACGGGCTCACGGCTTCCTTTGGCAATGGCTCTGCTCCAGGATGGCATGCTGCAGAGAATGCAGGTAGATTTTGTGCTCACTCCTGGCATGCAGCTGGACAATAAAGCCTGATCCAGCCCCCCCTCAGCATATGTCCGGCTCTGGCATTGGGGCGGGGCAACTTTGGGAGCAGCCCCAGCCCTGCTCCTGCTCCCGGCTGGGCACCCAGCTGCTGGGACACAGGTGTGTCCTGATGCCACCGTCTACTCCTTTGAGAAGGGGAGGACAGAGTGCATCAGGGAGTTTGGTGTGGCTTACATGCGGCAAGGAGAAGGTGCAGCCCCAAACTGGCTTTCACTTCTAGAACCTTTTGCTATTGCGGGAGCAGCTGCTGGAGCTTTTCAACCGAGCTGCAAGAGTGAAAAGTGTGATGGCATGTCTATCTGAGAAGGAAGGTTCGGTGCCGCAGCCTGTTGTGCACAATTTATATGCTGATAAGAGAAGGGGGTGCTTTTGCAACGTTTTCCTTCCTGACACTTCTGTCTCTGTGAGCTTTAGCTGCTTGGACTCAGGGATACCGAAGGTATGTGAAAGTGACTGGGATGCGAGAATCATGTTGCACAGGGAACAGGGAAGGTCAGCAAATGTTTCCTGTCCTGGCACATCTCTCAGTCTGAACTGCAGCTGCAGATGCTTCACTTCCGCCAAGGACTCTGCCACCTTGAGAGAAGGATGCGCTCTATGGAGTTGAGAAAGAAAGTGCGTCTCACTAGCTTCTTTCCTCTACTTCATAGACAGCAAAGGGGCTATGAAAGGCAGCACTGGCTTTTTGTTCTAGGACTTCTTCTTTACAAGCAGCTGCTGGATGTTTGGAAGGGGGTTTGGGATATGCAAAAATGAGAGGCTAAGATGGTAAGAGGGTAAGATGGAAGTCATCTGGCAAAAGCAGAGCTCACAAAAGGGCCAGCTGTGAAAGCTCTTGCTGCCTACAACTTCAACTGCACCCCTCAAAGCAGCAGCACACATGCTGCTCTCGGCACTTTCCTTCTCAGCTCTACGCACCATCCTAAGCCTTGCCTCTCCCACACTCAGGATCCAAAGACAACGGCACCAGGGACTGCTCACACACTAAAGGCACCAGGACAAAAGGCTCACCAGCTTGGCCTTTGCATTCCCGCTGACAGCTCCACAGCTTGAACCCAGAGAACTGCCTGCTGCCAACAGCCTTTCCAATCACTCTGAGCACCTCATGACAAGGAGTGTGGGGAATGAATCTCCAGCAGCCTCCTGCCCCAGGCTGTCCCCCGGGAGCAGCCCTGCTCCAGGCCGTGACTGCCACCTGCACAGCCAAAGGACCCAGAGCCGGTGTTACACACCACGGCTGTGCCTGGCACAGAGACACCAGTGGCCACACAAGTGGCCATGGCACTGTCCACACACAGTCCCTGCTGCTGCTCCCCCAGCCGCTGGCACCAACTCCCAGCCACCCACTCCTAAAGCCACGGGGCCCACTGGGACACTGCGGGGGCTCGTGGAAGCCAGCGGCCATTGTGACACAGCGGGGCTGCACAGAGCCCACGGTGCTTTGTGACCCGTGGCTCCCAGGAGAGCCTTTGTGATGCTGGGGAACTACAAGGAAACCTGGCTCCTCTGTGACACCACCACAGAAGCTCAGGGGAGCCCTGGAGACCGTGCTGATGCTATTGAACCTGATGCAACCCTGCCTCCTCTGTGACACCACAGAAGCTCTTGGAGCCCTGGAGACCGTGGTGATGCTATGGAACCTGATGCAACCCTGCCTCCTCTGTGACACCACAGAACCTCTGGGAGCCCTGGAGACCGTGCTGATGCTATGGAACCTGATGCAACCCTGCCTCCACTGTGACACCACAGAAGCTCAGGGAGCCCTGGAGACTGTGGTGATGCTATGGAACCTGATGCAACCCTGCCTCCACTGTGACACCACAGAACCTCTGGGAGCCCTGGAGACCGTGCTGATGCTATGGAACCTGATGCAACCCTGCCTCCACTGTGACACCACAGAAGCTCGGGGAGCTCTGCAGACCGTGGGGATGCTGGCGAAGCTGACGGAACCCTGGGCACCACAGTGACGCTATGGAACCTGGTGGAACCGAGGGGCCACAGTGACACTGTGGGGCCTTTTGGAAGCAACAGGACCCTGGTGGGAAGCCACGGGATGATTAATCCTGCACGAACCTGCTCCAGGTGGGCTCCTCTCTCCCGGCTTCCACAGGTGCTGCTAGGATCCCACTCCGGCACTGGCTTGGCACGGGCTCACGGCTTCCTTTGGCAATGGCTCTGCTCCAGGATGGCATGCTGCAGAGAATGCAGGTAGATTTTGTGCTCACTCCTGGCATGCAGCTGGACAATAAAGCCTGATCCAGCCCCCCCTCAGCATATGTCCGGCTCTGGCATTGGGGCGGGGCAACTTTGGGAGCAGCCCCAGCCCTGCTCCTGCTCCCGGCTGGGCACCCAGCTGCTGGGACACAGGTGTGTCCTGATGCCACCGTCTACTCCTTTGAGAAGGGGAGGACAGAGTGCATCAGGGAGTTTGGTGTGGCTTACATGCGGCAAGGAGAAGGTGCAGCCCCAAACTGGCTTTCACTTCTAGAACCTTTTGCTATTGCGGGAGCAGCTGCTGGAGCTTTTCAACCGAGCTGCAAGAGTGAAAAGTGTGATGGCATGTCTATCTGAGAAGGAAGGTTCGGTGCCGCAGCCTGTTGTGCACAATTTATATGCTGATAAGAGAAGGGGGTGCTTTTGCAACGTTTTCCTTCCTGACACTTCTGTCTCTGTGAGCTTTAGCTGCTTGGACTCAGGGATACCGAAGGTATGTGAAAGTGACTGGGATGCGAGAATCATGTTGCACAGGGAACAGGGAAGGTCAGCAAATGTTTCCTGTCCTGGCACATCTCTCAGTCTGAACTGCAGCTGCAGATGCTTCACTTCCGCCAAGGACTCTGCCACCTTGAGAGAAGGATGCGCTCTATGGAGTTGAGAAAGAAAGTGCGTCTCACTAGCTTCTTTCCTCTACTTCATAGACAGCAAAGGGGCTATGAAAGGCAGCACTGGCTTTTTGTTCTAGGACTTCTTCTTTACAAGCAGCTGCTGGATGTTTGGAAGGGGGTTTGGGATATGCAAAAATGAGAGGCTAAGATGGTAAGAGGGTAAGATGGAAGTCATCTGGCAAAAGCAGAGCTCACAAAAGGGCCAGCTGAGAAAGCTCTTGCTGCCTACAACTTCAACTGCACCCCTCAAAGCAGCAGCACACACGCTGCTCTCGGCACTTTCCTTCTCAGCTCTACGCACCATCCTAAGCCTTGCCTCTCCCACACTCAGGATCCAAAGACAACGGCACCAGGGACTGCTCACACACTAAAGGCACCAGGACAAAAGGCTCACCAGCTTGGCCTTTGCATTCCCGCTGACAGCTCCACAGCTTGAACCCAGAGAACTGCCTGCTGCCAACAGCCTTTCCAATCACTCTGAGCACCTCATGACAAGGAGTGTGGGGAATGAATCTCCAGCAGCCTCCTGCCCCAGGCTGTCCCCCGGGAGCAGCCCTGCTCCAGGCCGTGACTGCCACCTGCACAGCCAAAGGACCCAGAGCCGGTGTTACACACCACGGCTGTGCCTGACACAGAGACACCAGTGGCCACACAAGTGGCCATGGCACTGTCCACACACAGTCCCTGCTGCTGCTCCCCCAGCCGCTGGCACCAACTCCCAGCCACCCACTCCTAAAGCCACGGGGCCCACTGGGACACTGCGGGGGCTCGTGGAAGCCAGCGGCCATTGTGACACAGCGGGGCTGCACAGAGCCCACGGTGCTTTGTGACCCGTGGCTCCCAGGAGAGCCTTTGTGATGCTGGGGAACTACAAGGAAGCCTGCCTCCTCTGTGACACCACCACAGAAGCTCAGGGGAGCCCTGGAGACCGTGCTGATGCTATTGAACCTGATGCAACCCTGCCTCCTCTGTGACACCACAGAAGCTCTTGGAGCCCTGGAGACCGTGGTGATGCTATGGAACCTGAGGCAACCCTGCCTCCTCTGTGACACCACAGAACCTCTGGGAGCCCTGGAGACCGTGCTGATGCTATGGAACCTGATGCAACCCTGCCTCCACTGTGACACCACAGAAGCTCAGGGAGCCCTGGAGACTGTGGTGATGCTATGGAACCTGATGCAACCCTGCCTCCACTGTGACACCACAGAACCTCTGGGAGCCCTGGAGACCGTGCTGATGCTATGGAACCTGATGCAACCCTGCCTCCACTGTGACACCACAGAAGCTCGGGGAGCTCTGCAGACCGTGGGGATGCTGGCGAAGCTGACGGAACCCTGGGCACCACAGTGACGCTATGGAACCTGGTGGAACCGAGGGGCCACAGTGACACTGTGGGGCCTTTTGGAAGCAACAGGACCCTGGTGGGAAGCCACGGGATGATTAATCCTGCACGAACCTGCTCCAGGTGGGCTCCTCTCTCCCGGCTTCCACAGGTGCTGCTAGGATCCCACTCCGGCACTGGCTTGGCACGGGCTCACGGCTTCCTTTGGCAATGGCTCTGCTCCAGGATGGCATGCTGCAGAGAATGCAGGTAGATTTTGTGCTCACTCCTGGCATGCAGCTGGACAATAAAGCCTGATCCAGCCCCCCTTCAGCATATGTCCGGCTCTGGCATTGGGGCGGGGCAACTTTGGGAGCAGCCCCAGCCCTGCTCCTGCTCCCGGCTGGGCACCCAGCTGCTTGGACACAGGTGTGTCCTGATGCCACCGTCTACTCCTTTGAGAAGGGGAGGACAGAGTGCATCAGGGAGTTTGGTGTGGCTTACATGCGGCAAGGAGAAGGTGCAGCCCCAAACTGGCTTTCACTTCTAGAACCTTTTGCTATTGCGGGAGCAGCTGCTGGAGCTTTTCAACCGAGCTGCAAGAGTGAAAAGTGTGATGGCATGTCTATCTGAGAAGGAAGGTTCGGTGCCGCAGCCTGTTGTGCACAATTTATATGCTGATAAGAGAAGGGGGTGCTTTTGGAACGTTTTCCTTCCTGACACTTCTGTCTCTGTGAGCTTTAGCTGCTTGGACTCAGGGATACGAAGGTATGTGAAAGTGACTGGGATGCGAGAATCATGTTGCACAGGGAACAGGGAAGGTCAGCAAATGTTTCCTGTCCTGGCACATCTCTCAGTCTGAACTGCAGCTGCAGATGCTTCACTTCCGCCAAGGACTCTGCCACCTTGAGAGAAGGATGCGCTCTATGGAGTTGAGAAAGAAAGTGCGTCTCACTAGCTTCTTTCCTCTACTTCATAGACAGCAAAGGGGCTATGAAAGGCAGCACTGGCTTTTTGTTCTAGGACTTCTTCTTTACAAGCAGCTGCTGGATGTTTGGAAGGGGGTTTGGGATATGCAAAAATGAGAGGCTAAGATGGTAAGAGGGTAAGATGGAAGTCATCTGGCAAAAGCAGAGCTCACAAAAGGGCCAGCTGAGAAAGCTCTTGCTGCCTACAACTTCAACTGCACCCCTCAAAGCAGCAGCACACACGCTGCTCTCGGCACTTTCCTTCTCAGCTCTACGCACCATCCTAAGCCTTGCCTCTCCCACACTCAGGATCCAAAGACAACGGCACCAGGGACTGCTCACACACTAAAGGCACCAGGACAAAAGGCTCACCAGCTTGGCCTTTGCATTCCCGCTGACAGCTCCACAGCTTGAACCCAGAGAACTGCCTGCTGCCAACAGCCTTTCCAATCACTCTGAGCACCTCATGACAAGGAGTGTGGGGAATGAATCTCCAGCAGCCTCCTGCCCCAGGCTGTCCCCCGGGAGCAGCCCTGCTCCAGGCCGTGACTGCCACCTGCACAGCCAAAGGACCCAGAGCCGGTGTTACACACCACGGCTGTGCCTGGCACAGAGACACCAGTGGCCACACAAGTGGCCATGGCACTGTCCACACACAGTCCCTGCTGCTGCTCCCCCAGCCGCTGGAACCAACTCCCAGTCACCCACTCCTAAAGCCACGGGGCCCACTGGGACACTGCGGGGGCTCGTGGAAGCCAGCGGCCATTGTGACACAGCGGGGCTGCACAGAGCCCACGGTGCTTTGTGACCCGTGGCTCCCAGGAGAGCCTTTGTGATGCTGGGGAACTACAAGGAAGCCTGGCTCCTCTGTGACACCACCACAGAAGCTCAGGGGAGCCCTGGAGACCGTGCTGATGCTATTGAACCTGATGCAACCCTGCCTCCTCTGTGACACCACAGAAGCTCTTGGAGCCCTGGAGACCGTGCTGATGCTATGGAACCTGATGCAACCCTGCCTCCTCTGTGACACCACAGAACCTCTGGGAGCCCTGGAGACCGTGCTGATGCTATGGAACCTGATGCAACCCTGCCTCCACTGTGACACCACAGAAGCTCAGGGAGCCCTGGAGACTGTGGTGATGCTATGGAACCTGATGCAACCCTGCCTCCACTGTGACACCACAGAACCTCTGGGAGCCCTGGAGACCGTGCTGATGCTATGGAACCTGATGCAACCCTGCCTCCACTGTGACACCACAGAAGCTCGGGGAGCTCTGCAGACCGTGGGGATGCTGGCGAAGCTGACGGAACCCTGGGCACCACAGTGACGCTATGGAACCTGGTGGAACCGAGGGGCCACAGTGACACTGTGGGGCCTTTTGGAAGCAACAGGACCCTGGTGGGAAGCCACGGGATGATTAATCCTGCACGAACCTGCTCCAGGTGGGCTCCTCTCTCCCGGCTTCCACAGGTGCTGCTAGGATCCCACTCCGGCACTGGCTTGGCACGGGCTCACGGCTTCCTTTGGCAATGGCTCTGCTCCAGGATGGCATGCTGCAGAGAATGCAGGTAGATTTTGTGCTCACTCCTGGCATGCAGCTGGACAATAAAGCCTGATCCAGCCCCCCCTCAGCATATGTCCGGCTCTGGCATTGGGGCGGGGCAACTTTGGGAGCAGCCCCAGCCCTGCTCCTGCTCCCGGCTGGGCACCCAGCTGCTGGGACACAGGTGTGTCCTGATGCCACCGTCTACTCCTTTGAGAAGGGGAGGACAGAGTGCATCAGGGAGTTTGGTGTGGCTTACATGCGGCAAGGAGAAGGTGCAGCCCCAAACTGGCTTTCACTTCTAGAACCTTTTGCTATTGCGGGAGCAGCTGCTGGAGCTTTTCAACCGAGCTGCAAGAGTGAAAAGTGTGATGGCATGTCTATCTGAGAAGGAAGGTTCGGTGCCGCAGCCTGTTGTGCACAATTTATATGCTGATAAGAGAAGGGGGTGCTTTTGCAACGTTTTCCTTCCTGACACTTCTGTCTCTGTGAGCTTTAGCTGCTTGGACTCAGGGATACCGAAGGTATGTGAAAGTGACTGGGATGCGAGAATCATGTTGCACAGGGAACAGGGAAGGTCAGCAAATGTTTCCTGTCCTGGCACATCTCTCAGTCTGAACTGCAGCTGCAGATGCTTCACTTCCGCCAAGGACTCTGCCACCTTGAGAGAAGGATGCGCTCTATGGAGTTGAGAAAGAAAGTGCGTCTCACTAGCTTCTTTCCTCTACTTCATAGACAGCAAAGGGGCTATGAAAGGCAGCACTGGCTTTTTGTTCTAGGACTTCTTCTTTACAAGCAGCTGCTGGATGTTTGGAAGGGGGTTTGGGATATGCAAAAATGAGAGGCTAAGATGGTAAGAGGGTAAGATGGAAGTCATCTGGCAAAAGCAGAGCTCACAAAAGGGCCAGCTGAGAAAGCTCTTGCTGCCTACAACTTCAACTGCACCCCTCAAAGCAGCAGCACACACGCTGCTCTCGGCACTTTCCTTCTCAGCTCTACGCACCATCCTAAGCCTTGCCTCTCCCACACTCAGGATCCAAAGACAACGGCACCAGGGACTGCTCACACACTAAAGGCACCAGGACAAAAGGCTCACCAGCTTGGCCTTTGCATTCCCGCTGACAGCTCCACAGCTTGAACCCAGAGAACTGCCTGCTGCCAACAGCCTTTCCAATCACTCTGAGCACCTCATGACAAGGAGTGTGGGGAATGAATCTCCAGCAGCCTCCTGCCCCAGGCTGTCCCCCGGGAGCAGCCCTGCTCCAGGCCGTGACTGCCACCTGCACAGCCAAAGGACCCAGAGCCGGTGTTACACACCACGGCTGTGCCTGGCACAGAGACACCAGTGGCCACACAAGTGGCCATGGCACTGTCCACACACAGTCCCTGCTGCTGCTCCCCCAGCCGCTGGCACCAACTCCCAGCCACCCACTCCTAAAGCCACGGGGCCCACTGGGACACTGCGGGGGCTCGTGGAAGCCAGCGGCCATTGTGACACAGCGGGGCTGCACAGAGCCCACGGTGCTTTGTGACCCGTGGCTCCCAGGAGAGCCTTTGTGATGCTGGGGAACTACAAGGAAACCTGGCTCCTCTGTGACACCACCACAGAAGCTCAGGGGAGCCCTGGAGACCGTGCTGATGCTATTGAACCTGATGCAACCCTGCCTCCTCTGTGACACCACAGAAGCTCTTGGAGCCCTGGAGACCGTGCTGATGCTATGGAACCTGATGCAACCCTGCCTCCACTGTGACACCACAGAAGCTCAGGGAGCCCTGGAGACTGTGGTGATGCTATGGAACCTGATGCAACCCTGCCTCCACTGTGACACCACAGAACCTCTGGGAGCCCTGGAGACCGTGCTGATGCTATGGAACCTGATGCAACCCTGCCTCCACTGTGACACCACAGAAGCTCGGGGAGCTCTGCAGACCGTGGGGATGCTGGCGAAGCTGACGGAACCCTGGGCACCACAGTGACGCTATGGAACCTGGTGGAACCGAGGGGCCACAGTGACACTGTGGGGCCTTTTGGAAGCAACAGGACCCTGGTGGGAAGCCACGGGATGATTAATCCTGCACGAACCTGCTCCAGGTGGGCTCCTCTCTCCCGGCTTCCACAGGTGCTGCTAGGATCCCACTCCGGCACTGGCTTGGCACGGGCTCACGGCTTCCTTTGGCAATGGCTCTGCTCCAGGATGGCATGCTGCAGAGAATGCAGGTAGATTTTGTGCTCACTCCTGGCATGCAGCTGGACAATAAAGCCTGATCCAGCCCCCCCTCAGCATATGTCCGGCTCTGGCATTGGGGCGGGGCAACTTTGGGAGCAGCCCCAGCCCTGCTCCTGCTCCCGGCTGGGCACCCAGCTGCTGGGACACAGGTGTGTCCTGATGCCACCGTCTACTCCTTTGAGAAGGGGAGGACAGAGTGCATCAGGGAGTTTGGTGTGGCTTACATGCGGCAAGGAGAAGGTGCAGCCCCAAACTGGCTTTCACTTCTAGAACCTTTTGCTATTGCGGGAGCAGCTGCTGGAGCTTTTCAACCGAGCTGCAAGAGTGAAAAGTGTGATGGCATGTCTATCTGAGAAGGAAGGTTCGGTGCCGCAGCCTGTTGTGCACAATTTATATGCTGATAAGAGAAGGGGGTGCTTTTGGAACGTTTTCCTTCCTGACACTTCTGTCTCTGTGAGCTTTAGCTGCTTGGACTCAGGGATACCGAAGGTATGTGAAAGTGACTGGGATGCGAGAATCATGTTGCACAGGGAACAGGGAAGGTCAGCAAATGTTTCCTGTCCTGGCACATCTCTCAGTCTGAACTGCAGCTGCAGATGCTTCACTTCCGCCAAGGACTCTGCCACCTTGAGAGAAGGATGCGCTCTATGGAGTTGAGAAAGAAAGTGCGTCTCACTAGCTTCTTTCCTCTACTTCATAGACAGCAAAGGGGCTATGAAAGGCAGCACTGGCTTTTTGTTCTAGGACTTCTTCTTTACAAGCAGCTGCTGGATGTTTGGAAGGGGGTTTGGGATATGCAAAAATGAGAGGCTAAGATGGTAAGAGGGTAAGATGGAAGTCATCTGGCAAAAGCAGAGCTCACAAAAGGGCCAGCTGAGAAAGCTCTTGCTGCCTACAACTTCAACTGCACCCCTCAAAGCAGCAGCACACATGCTGCTCTCGGCACTTTCCTTCTCAGCTCTACGCACCATCCTAAGCCTTGCCTCTCCCACACTCAGGATCCAAAGACAACGGCACCAGGGACTGCTCACACACTAAAGGCACCAGGACAAAAGGCTCACCAGCTTGGCCTTTGCATTCCCGCTGACAGCTCCACAGCTTGAACCCAGAGAACTGCCTGCTGCCAACAGCCTTTCCAATCACTCTGAGCACCTCATGACAAGGAGTGTGGGGAATGAATCTCCAGCAGCCTCCTGCCCCAGGCTGTCCCCCGGGAGCAGCCCTGCTCCAGGCCGTGACTGCCACCTGCACAGCCAAAGGACCCAGAGCCGGTGTTACACACCACGGCTGTGCCTGGCACAGAGACACCAGTGGCCACACAAGTGGCCATGGCACTGTCCACACACAGTCCCTGCTGCTGCTCCCCCAGCCGCTGGCACCAACTCCCAGCCACCCACTCCTAAAGCCACGGGGCCCACTGGGACACTGCGGGGGCTCGTGGAAGCCAGCGGCCATTGTGACACAGCGGGGCTGCACAGAGCCCACGGTGCTTTGTGACCCGTGGCTCCCAGGAGAGCCTTTGTGATGCTGGGGAACTACAAGGAAGCCTGGCTCCTCTGTGACACCACCACAGAAGCTCAGGGGAGCCCTGGAGACCGTGCTGATGCTATTGAACCTGATGCAACCCTGCCTCCTCTGTGACACCACAGAAGCTCTTGGAGCCCTGGAGACCGTGGTGATGCTATGGAACCTGATGCAACCCTGCCTCCTCTGTGACACCACAGAACCTCTGGGAGCCCTGGAGACCGTGCTGATGCTATGGAACCTGATGCAACCCTGCCTCCACTGTGACACCACAGAAGCTCAGGGAGCCCTGGAGACTGTGGTGATGCTATGGAACCTGATGCAACCCTGCCTCCACTGTGACACCACAGAACCTCTGGGAGCCCTGGAGACCGTGCTGATGCTATGGAACCTGATGCAACCCTGCCTCCACTGTGACACCACAGAAGCTCGGGGAGCTCTGCAGACCGTGGGGATGCTGGCGAAGCTGACGGAACCCTGGGCACCACAGTGACGCTATGGAACCTGGTGGAACCGAGGGGCCACAGTGACGCTGTGGGGCCTTTTGGAAGACACAGGACCCTGGTGGGAAGCCACGGGATGATTAATCCTGCACGAACCTGCTCCAGGTGGGCTCCTCTCTCCCGGCTTCCACAGGTGCTGCTAGGATCCCACTCCGGCACTGGCTTGGCACGGGCTCACGGCTTCCTTTGGCAATGGCTCTGCTCCAGGATGGCATGCTGCAGAGAATGCAGGTAGATTTTGTGCTCACTCCTGGCATGCAGCTGGACAATAAAGCCTGATCCAGCCCCCCCTCAGCATATGTCCGGCTCTGGCATTGGGGCGGGGCAACTTTGGGAGCAGCCCCAGCCCTGCTCCTGCTCCCGGCTGGGCACCCAGCTGCTGGGACACAGGTGTGTCCTGATGCCACCGTCTACTCCTTTGAGAAGGGGAGGACAGAGTGCATCAGGGAGTTTGGTGTGGCTTACATGCGGCAAGGAGAAGGTGCAGCCCCAAACTGGCTTTCACTTCTAGAACCTTTTGCTATTGCGGGAGCAGCTGCTGGAGCTTTTCAACCGAGCTGCAAGAGTGAAAAGTGTGATGGCATGTCTATCTGAGAAGGAAGGTTCGGTGCCGCAGCCTGTTGTGCACAATTTATATGCTGATAAGAGAAGGGGGTGCTTTTGCAACGTTTTCCTTCCTGACACTTCTGTCTCTGTGAGCTTTAGCTGCTTGGACTCAGGGATACCGAAGGTATGTGAAAGTGACTGGGATGCGAGAATCATGTTGCACAGGGAACAGGGAAGGTCAGCAAATGTTTCCTGTCCTGGCACATCTCTCAGTCTGAACTGCAGCTGCAGATGCTTCACTTCCGCCAAGGACTCTGCCACCTTGAGAGAAGGATGCGCTCTATGGAGTTGAGAAAGAAAGTGCGTCTCACTAGCTTCTTTCCTCTACTTCATAGACAGCAAAGGGGCTATGAAAGGCAGCACTGGCTTTTTGTTCTAGGACTTCTTCTTTACAAGCAGCTGCTGGATGTTTGGAAGGGGGTTTGGGATATGCAAAAATGAGAGGCTAAGATGGTAAGAGGGTAAGATGGAAGTCATCTGGCAAAAGCAGAGCTCACAAAAGGGCCAGCTGAGAAAGCTCTTGCTGCCTACAACTTCAACTGCACCCCTCAAAGCAGCAGCACACACGCTGCTCTCGGCACTTTCCTTCTCAGCTCTACGCACCATCCTAAGCCTTGCCTCTCCCACACTCAGGATCCAAAGACAACGGCACCAGGGACTGCTCACACACTAAAGGCACCAGGACAAAAGGCTCACCAGCTTGGCCTTTGCATTCCCGCTGACAGCTCCACAGCTTGAACCCAGAGAACTGCCTGCTGCCAACAGCCTTTCCAATCACTCTGAGCACCTCATGACAAGGAGTGTGGGGAATGAATCTCCAGCAGCCTCCTGCCCCAGGCTGTCCCCCGGGAGCAGCCCTGCTCCAGGCCGTGACTGCCACCTGCACAGCCAAAGGACCCAGAGCCGGTGTTACACACCACGGCTGTGCCTGGCACAGAGACACCAGTGGCCACACAAGTGGCCATGGCACTGTCCACACACAGTCCCTGCTGCTGCTCCCCCAGCCGCTGGCACCAACTCCCAGCCACCCACTCCTAAAGCCACGGGGCCCACTGGGACACTGCGGGGGCTCGTGGAAGCCAGCGGCCATTGTGACACAGCGGGGCTGCACAGAGCCCACGGTGCTTTGTGACCCGTGGCTCCCAGGAGAGCCTTTGTGATGCTGGGGAACTACAAGGAAGCCTGGCTCCTCTGTGACACCACCACAGAAGCTCAGGGGAGCCCTGGAGACCGTGCTGATGCTATTGAACCTGATGCAACCCTGCCTCCTCTGTGACACCACAGAAGCTCTTGGAGCCCTGGAGACCGTGGTGATGCTATGGAACCTGATGCAACCCTGCCTCCTCTGTGACACCACAGAACCTCTGGGAGCCCTGGAGACCGTGCTGATGCTATGGAACCTGATGCAACCCTGCCTCCACTGTGACACCACAGAAGCTCAGGGAGCCCTGGAGACTGTGGTGATGCTATGGAACCTGATGCAACCCTGCCTCCACTGTGACACCACAGAACCTCTGGGAGCCCTGGAGACCGTGCTGATGCTATGGAACCTGATGCAACCCTGCCTCCACTGTGACACCACAGAAGCTCGGGGAGCTCTGCAGACCGTGGGGATGCTGGCGAAGCTGACGGAACCCTGGGCACCACAGTGACGCTATGGAACCTGGTGGAACCGAGGGGCCACAGTGACGCTGTGGGGCCTTTTGGAAGCAACAGGACCCTGGTGGGAAGCCACGGGATGATTAATCCTGCACGAACCTGCTCCAGGTGGGCTCCTCTCTCCCGGCTTCCACAGGTGCTGCTAGGATCCCACTCCGGCACTGGCTTGGCACGGGCTCACGGCTTCCTTTGGCAATGGCTCTGCTCCAGGATGGCATGCTGCAGAGAATGCAGGTAGATTTTGTGCTCACTCCTGGCATGCAGCTGGACAATAAAGCCTGATCCAGCCCCCCCTCAGCATATGTCCGGCTCTGGCATTGGGGCGGGGCAACTTTGGGAGCAGCCCCAGCCCTGCTCCTGCTCCCGGCTGGGCACCCAGCTGCTGGGACACAGGTGTGTCCTGATGCCACCGTCTACTCCTTTGAGAAGGGGAGGACAGAGTGCATCAGGGAGTTTGGTGTGGCTTACATGCGGCAAGGAGAAGGTGCAGCCCCAAACTGGCTTTCACTTCTAGAACCTTTTGCTATTGCGGGAGCAGCTGCTGGAGCTTTTCAACCGAGCTGCAAGAGTGAAAAGTGTGATGGCATGTCTATCTGAGAAGGAAGGTTCGGTGCCGCAGCCTGTTGTGCACAATTTATATGCTGATAAGAGAAGGGGGTGCTTTTGGAACGTTTTCCTTCCTGACACTTCTGTCTCTGTGAGCTTTAGCTGCTTGGACTCAGGGATACCGAAGGTATGTGAAAGTGACTGGGATGCGAGAATCATGTTGCACAGGGAACAGGGAAGGTCAGCAAATGTTTCCTGTCCTGGCACATCTCTCAGTCTGAACTGCAGCTGCAGATGCTTCACTTCCGCCAAGGACTCTGCCACCTTGAGAGAAGGATGCGCTCTATGGAGTTGAGAAAGAAAGTGCGTCTCACTAGCTTCTTTCCTCTACTTCATAGACAGCAAAGGGGCTATGAAAGGCAGCACTGGCTTTTTGTTCTAGGACTTCTTCTTTACAAGCAGCTGCTGGATGTTTGGAAGGGGGTTTGGGATATGCAAAAATGAGAGGCTAAGATGGTAAGAGGGTAAGATGGAAGTCATCTGGCAAAAGCAGAGCTCACAAAAGGGCCAGCTGTGAAAGCTCTTGCTGCCTACAACTTCAACTGCACCCCTCAAAGCAGCAGCACACATGCTGCTCTCGGCACTTTCCTTCTCAGCTCTACGCACCATCCTAAGCCTTGCCTCTCCCACACTCAGGATCCAAAGACAACGGCACCAGGGACTGCTCACACACTAAAGGCACCAGGACAAAAGGCTCACCAGCTTGGCCTTTGCATTCCCGCTGACAGCTCCACAGCTTGAACCCAGAGAACTGCCTGCTGCCAACAGCCTTTCCAATCACTCTGAGCACCTCATGACAAGGAGTGTGGGGAATGAATCTCCAGCAGCCTCCTGCCCCAGGCTGTCCCCCGGGAGCAGCCCTGCTCCAGGCCGTGACTGCCACCTGCACAGCCAAAGGACCCAGAGCCGGTGTTACACACCACGGCTGTGCCTGGCACAGAGACACCAGTGGCCACACAAGTGGCCATGGCACTGTCCACACACAGTCCCTGCTGCTGCTCCCCCAGCCGCTGGCACCAACTCCCAGCCACCCACTCCTAAAGCCACGGGGCCCACTGGGACACTGCGGGGGCTCGTGGAAGCCAGCGGCCATTGTGACACAGCGGGGCTGCACAGAGCCCACGGTGCTTTGTGACCCGTGGCTCCCAGGAGAGCCTTTGTGATGCTGGGGAACTACAAGGAAGCCTGGCTCCTCTGTGACACCACCACAGAAGCTCAGGGGAGCCCTGGAGACCGTGCTGATGCTATTGAACCTGATGCAACCCTGCCTCCTCTGTGACACCACAGAAGCTCTTGGAGCCCTGGAGACCGTGGTGATGCTATGGAACCTGATGCAACCCTGCCTCCTCTGTGACACCACAGAACCTCTGGGAGCCCTGGAGACCGTGCTGATGCTATGGAACCTGATGCAACCCTGCCTCCACTGTGACACCACAGAAGCTCAGGGAGCCCTGGAGACTGTGGTGATGCTATGGAACCTGATGCAACCCTGCCTCCACTGTGACACCACAGAACCTCTGGGAGCCCTGGAGACCGTGCTGATGCTATGGAACCTGATGCAACCCTGCCTCCACTGTGACACCACAGAAGCTCGGGGAGCTCTGCAGACCGTGGGGATGCTGGCGAAGCTGACGGAACCCTGGGCACCACAGTGACGCTATGGAACCTGGTGGAACCGAGGGGCCACAGTGACGCTGTGGGGCCTTTTGGAAGCAACAGGACCCTGGTGGGAAGCCACGGGATGATTAATCCTGCACGAACCTGCTCCAGGTGGGCTCCTCTCTCCCGGCTTCCACAGGTGCTGCTAGGATCCCACTCCGGCACTGGCTTGGCACGGGCTCACGGCTTCCTTTGGCAATGGCTCTGCTCCAGGATGGCATGCTGCAGAGAATGCAGGTAGATTTTGTGCTCACTCCTGGCATGCAGCTGGACAATAAAGCCTGATCCAGCCCCCCCTCAGCATATGTCCGGCTCTGGCATTGGGGCGGGGCAACTTTGGGAGCAGCCCCAGCCCTGCTCCTGCTCCCGGCTGGGCACCCAGCTGCTGGGACACAGGTGTGTCCTGATGCCACCGTCTACTCCTTTGAGAAGGGGAGGACAGAGTGCATCAGGGAGTTTGGTGTGGCTTACATGCGGCAAGGAGAAGGTGCAGCCCCAAACTGGCTTTCACTTCTAGAACCTTTTGCTATTGCGGGAGCAGCTGCTGGAGCTTTTCAACCGAGCTGCAAGAGTGAAAAGTGTGATGGCATGTCTATCTGAGAAGGAAGGTTCGGTGCCGCAGCCTGTTGTGCACAATTTATATGCTGATAAGAGAAGGGGGTGCTTTTGGAACGTTTTCCTTCCTGACACTTCTGTCTCTGTGAGCTTTAGCTGCTTGGACTCAGGGATACCGAAGGTATGTGAAAGTGACTGGGATGCGAGAATCATGTTGCACAGGGAACAGGGAAGGTCAGCAAATGTTTCCTGTCCTGGCACATCTCTCAGTCTGAACTGCAGCTGCAGATGCTTCACTTCCGCCAAGGACTCTGCCACCTTGAGAGAAGGATGCGCTCTATGGAGTTGAGAAAGAAAGTGCGTCTCACTAGCTTCTTTCCTCTACTTCATAGACAGCAAAGGGGCTATGAAAGGCAGCACTGGCTTTTTGTTCTAGGACTTCTTCTTTACAAGCAGCTGCTGGATGTTTGGAAGGGGGTTTGGGATATGCAAAAATGAGAGGCTAAGATGGTAAGAGGGTAAGATGGAAGTCATCTGGCAAAAGCAGAGCTCACAAAAGGGCCAGCTGAGAAAGCTCTTGCTGCCTACAACTTCAACTGCACCCCTCAAAGCAGCAGCACACATGCTGCTCTCGGCACTTTCCTTCTCAGCTCTACGCACCATCCTAAGCCTTGCCTCTCCCACACTCAGGATCCAAAGACAACGGCACCAGGGACTGCTCACACACTAAAGGCACCAGGACAAAAGGCTCACCAGCTTGGCCTTTGCATTCCCGCTGACAGCTCCACAGCTTGAACCCAGAGAACTGCCTGCTGCCAACAGCCTTTCCAATCACTCTGAGCACCTCATGACAAGGAGTGTGGGGAATGAATCTCCAGCAGCCTCCTGCCCCAGGCTGTCCCCCGGGAGCAGCCCTGCTCCAGGCCGTGACTGCCACCTGCACAGCCAAAGGACCCAGAGCCGGTGTTACACACCACGGCTGTGCCTGGCACAGAGACACCAGTGGCCACACAAGTGGCCATGGCACTGTCCACACACAGTCCCTGCTGCTGCTCCCCCAGCCGCTGGCACCAACTCCCAGCCACCCACTCCTAAAGCCACGGGGCCCACTGGGACACTGCGGGGGCTCGTGGAAGCCAGCGGCCATTGTGACACAGCGGGGCTGCACAGAGCCCACGGTGCTTTGTGACCCGTGGCTCCCAGGAGAGCCTTTGTGATGCTGGGGAACTACAAGGAAGCCTGGCTCCTCTGTGACACCACCACAGAAGCTCAGGGGAGCCCTGGAGACCGTGCTGATGCTATTGAACCTGATGCAACCCTGCCTCCTCTGTGACACCACAGAAGCTCTTGGAGCCCTGGAGACCGTGCTGATGCTATGGAACCTGATGCAACCCTGCCTCCTCTGTGACACCACAGAACCTCTGGGAGCCCTGGAGACCGTGCTGATGCTATGGAACCTGATGCAACCCTGCCTCCACTGTGACACCACAGAAGCTCAGGGAGCCCTGGAGACTGTGGTGATGCTATGGAACCTGATGCAACCCTGCCTCCACTGTGACACCACAGAACCTCTGGGAGCCCTGGAGACCGTGCTGATGCTATGGAACCTGATGCAACCCTGCCTCCACTGTGACACCACAGAAGCTCGGGGAGCTCTGCAGACCGTGGGGATGCTGGCGAAGCTGACGGAACCCTGGGCACCACAGTGACGCTATGGAACCTGGTGGAACCGAGGGGCCACAGTGACGCTGTGGGGCCTTTTGGAAGCAACAGGACCCTGGTGGGAAGCCACGGGATGATTAATCCTGCACGAACCTGCTCCAGGTGGGCTCCTCTCTCCCGGCTTCCACAGGTGCTGCTAGGATCCCACTCCGGCACTGGCTTGGCACGGGCTCACGGCTTCCTTTGGCAATGGCTCTGCTCCAGGATGGCATGCTGCAGAGAATGCAGGTAGATTTTGTGCTCACTCCTGGCATGCAGCTGGACAATAAAGCCTGATCCAGCCCCCCCTCAGCATATGTCCGGCTCTGGCATTGGGGCGGGGCAACTTTGGGAGCAGCCCCAGCCCTGCTCCTGCTCCCGGCTGGGCACCCAGCTGCTGGGACACAGGTGTGTCCTGATGCCACCGTCTACTCCTTTGAGAAGGGGAGGACAGAGTGCATCAGGGAGTTTGGTGTGGCTTACATGCGGCAAGGAGAAGGTGCAGCCCCAAACTGGCTTTCACTTCTAGAACCTTTTGCTATTGCGGGAGCAGCTGCTGGAGCTTTTCAACCGAGCTGCAAGAGTGAAAAGTGTGATGGCATGTCTATCTGAGAAGGAAGGTTCGGTGCCGCAGCCTGTTGTGCACAATTTATATGCTGATAAGAGAAGGGGGTGCTTTTGCAACGTTTTCCTTCCTGACACTTCTGTCTCTGTGAGCTTTAGCTGCTTGGACTCAGGGATACCGAAGGTATGTGAAAGTGACTGGGATGCGAGAATCATGTTGCACAGGGAACAGGGAAGGTCAGCAAATGTTTCCTGTCCTGGCACATCTCTCAGTCTGAACTGCAGCTGCAGATGCTTCACTTCCGCCAAGGACTCTGCCACCTTGAGAGAAGGATGCGCTCTATGGAGTTGAGAAAGAAAGTGCGTCTCACTAGCTTCTTTCCTCTACTTCATAGACAGCAAAGGGGCTATGAAAGGCAGCACTGGCTTTTTGTTCTAGGACTTCTTCTTTACAAGCAGCTGCTGGATGTTTGGAAGGGGGTTTGGGATATGCAAAAATGAGAGGCTAAGATGGTAAGAGGGTAAGATGGAAGTCATCTGGCAAAAGCAGAGCTCACAAAAGGGCCAGCTGAGAAAGCTCTTGCTGCCTACAACTTCAACTGCACCCCTCAAAGCAGCAGCACACACGCTGCTCTCGGCACTTTCCTTCTCAGCTCTACGCACCATCCTAAGCCTTGCCTCTCCCACACTCAGGATCCAAAGACAACGGCACCAGGGACTGCTCACACACTAAAGGCACCAGGACAAAAGGCTCACCAGCTTGGCCTTTGCATTCCCGCTGACAGCTCCACAGCTTGAACCCAGAGAACTGCCTGCTGCCAACAGCCTTTCCAATCACTCTGAGCACCTCATGACAAGGAGTGTGGGGAATGAATCTCCAGCAGCCTCCTGCCCCAGGCTGTCCCCCGGGAGCAGCCCTGCTCCAGGCCGTGACTGCCACCTGCACAGCCAAAGGACCCAGAGCCGGTGTTACACACCACGGCTGTGCCTGGCACAGAGACACCAGTGGCCACACAAGTGGCCATGGCACTGTCCACACACAGTCCCTGCTGCTGCTCCCCCAGCCGCTGGCACCAACTCCCAGCCACCCACTCCTAAAGCCACGGGGCCCACTGGGACACTGCGGGGGCTCGTGGAAGCCAGCGGCCATTGTGACACAGCGGGGCTGCACAGAGCCCACGGTGCTTTGTGACCCGTGGCTCCCAGGAGAGCCTTTGTGATGCTGGGGAACTACAAGGAAGCCTGGCTCCTCTGTGACACCACCACAGAAGCTCAGGGGAGCCCTGGAGACCGTGCTGATGCTATTGAACCTGATGCAACCCTGCCTCCTCTGTGACACCACAGAAGCTCTTGGAGCCCTGGAGACCGTGGTGATGCTATGGAACCTGATGCAACCCTGCCTCCTCTGTGACACCACAGAACCTCTGGGAGCTCTGCAGACCGTGCTGATGCTATGGAACCTGATGCAACCCTGCCTCCACTGTGACACCACAGAAGCTCAGGGAGCCCTGGAGACTGTGGTGATGCTATGGAACCTGATGCAACCCTGCCTCCACTGTGACACCACAGAACCTCTGGGAGCCCTGGAGACCGTGCTGATGCTATGGAACCTGATGCAACCCTGCCTCCACTGTGACACCACAGAAGCTCGGGGAGCTCTGCAGACCGTGGGGATGCTGGCGAAGCTGACGGAACCCTGGGCACCACAGTGACGCTATGGAACCTGGTGGAACCGAGGGGCCACAGTGACGCTGTGGGGCCTTTTGGAAGCAACAGGACCCTGGTGGGAAGCCACGGGATGATTAATCCTGCACGAACCTGCTCCAGGTGGGCTCCTCTCTCCCGGCTTCCACAGGTGCTGCTAGGATCCCACTCCGGCACTGGCTTGGCACGGGCTCACGGCTTCCTTTGGCAATGGCTCTGCTCCAGGATGGCATGCTGCAGAGAATGCAGGTAGATTTTGTGCTCACTCCTGGCATGCAGCTGGACAATAAAGCCTGATCCAGCCCCCCCTCAGCATATGTCCGGCTCTGGCATTGGGGCGGGGCAACTTTGGGAGCAGCCCCAGCCCTGCTCCTGCTCCCGGCTGGGCACCCAGCTGCTGGGACACAGGTGTGTCCTGATGCCACCGTCTACTCCTTTGAGAAGGGGAGGACAGAGTGCATCAGGGAGTTTGGTGTGGCTTACATGCGGCAAGGAGAAGGTGCAGCCCCAAACTGGCTTTCACTTCTAGAACCTTTTGCTATTGCGGGAGCAGCTGCTGGAGCTTTTCAACCGAGCTGCAAGAGTGAAAAGTGTGATGGCATGTCTATCTGAGAAGGAAGGTTCGGTGCCGCAGCCTGTTGTGCACAATTTATATGCTGATAAGAGAAGGGGGTGCTTTTGCAACGTTTTCCTTCCTGACACTTCTGTCTCTGTGAGCTTTAGCTGCTTGGACTCAGGGATACCGAAGGTATGTGAAAGTGACTGGGATGCGAGAATCATGTTGCACAGGGAACAGGGAAGGTCAGCAAATGTTTCCTGTCCTGGCACATCTCTCAGTCTGAACTGCAGCTGCAGATGCTTCACTTCCGCCAAGGACTCTGCCACCTTGAGAGAAGGATGCGCTCTATGGAGTTGAGAAAGAAAGTGCGTCTCACTAGCTTCTTTCCTCTACTTCATAGACAGCAAAGGGGCTATGAAAGGCAGCACTGGCTTTTTGTTCTAGGACTTCTTCTTTACAAGCAGCTGCTGGATGTTTGGAAGGGGGTTTGGGATATGCAAAAATGAGAGGCTAAGATGGTAAGAGGGTAAGATGGAAGTCATCTGGCAAAAGCAGAGCTCACAAAAGGGCCAGCTGTGAAAGCTCTTGCTGCCTACAACTTCAACTGCACCCCTCAAAGCAGCAGCACACATGCTGCTCTCGGCACTTTCCTTCTCAGCTCTACGCACCATCCTAAGCCTTGCCTCTCCCACACTCAGGATCCAAAGACAACGGCACCAGGGACTGCTCACACACTAAAGGCACCAGGACAAAAGGCTCACCAGCTTGGCCTTTGCATTCCCGCTGACAGCTCCACAGCTTGAACCCAGAGAACTGCCTGCTGCCAACAGCCTTTCCAATCACTCTGAGCACCTCATGACAAGGAGTGTGGGGAATGAATCTCCAGCAGCCTCCTGCCCCAGGCTGTCCCCCGGGAGCAGCCCTGCTCCAGGCCGTGACTGCCACCTGCACAGCCAAAGGACCCAGAGCCGGTGTTACACACCACGGCTGTGCCTGGCACAGAGACACCAGTGGCCACACAAGTGGCCATGGCACTGTCCACACACAGTCCCTGCTGCTGCTCCCCCAGCCGCTGGCACCAACTCCCAGCCACCCACTCCTAAAGCCACGGGGCCCACTGGGACACTGCGGGGGCTCGTGGAAGCCAGCGGCCATTGTGACACAGCGGGGCTGCACAGAGCCCACGGTGCTTTGTGACCCGTGGCTCCCAGGTGAGCCTTTGTTGTTGGGGAAGATGAAACAGGAAAGCCTTATAAATATGATTGCCTAACAAAAGATTCTGGGAATATGAAAACTGTGAGCGACATCGAAATGAAGGCCATCTTTGAGATATAGAGTCTTAGTTACTGAACAACTGGAAAACAATGGTATAGCCGGCTGAAGGTAATCCCCTCTTGATTGAACAATACCCTCTGCTTGCAGACAGGTCCAAGGGTCAGAGCAGACCCTACTAGCTCAGCAGAAGGGGTCCAAAGAGTAGTTTTTAGAAGTTAAAATGTAACACTCTATGGTAATGTAAGAACTCTTATAGGCTGTATGTAAATGCTATAGGATTTGTACCTTGTATTAGATTGGCTACTGAGAATTAGAATATTCACTACAGAAGATGATTTATTGTATTGTAACAAGCTCCTCGCTCTCTTAACTCCTCTCCTCTTAGTAATGCTCTTCTCCTCTTAGTAACGCTCTTAGTAACTCTCTTAGTAGCTCTCTTAGTAATGCTCTTCTCCTCTTAGTAGCTCTCTTAGTAACTCTCTTGCTCTTCTTCTTCCTCTTAATTCAGCTCTCCTCTTAGTTTGTCTCTCTTGCTCTTTACACTCTTAGCTCTCAGCCTCTTGCTCTAGCTCTCTCGCTCACTCTCTCTCCCTCTCTTACACCTTGGGCCTGCTTGGAGCTGCAGCTGGCAGCTCTAAGCAGTGCCCCTGTACCCACGCCCTCTGCAATAAACTGCATGCTCCAAAGACCTGCTTATAGAGATCTCTCGTCGCCGTCCATCTCCAGCCGGGCCCGACCGAACCCACACCCTCATCACCATCATCGCCATCAATTTCGACAAACTGGCGCCCAAACGTGAGTGAAGGCCTGATTCAGCTTCTTCCACCTGTGAGAGACTTCGCCATGGACGGTAACTAAAAGACCAGTTATAGCCACCTGGAACGTGTCGTGAGCACGGCATACCGTTGCTGCGCAGCGTAAAAGCCGGAGCTCTATAACTCTGCTGAGGCAGCCCTCGAGCACGGGGAGCCGTTACTTCGTAGCAATTACCTGGAGCTCTCGGAGGGAGGAAATTGCCTGGCAGTCCTCGAGCACAGACGGCCACTGCTGCGCAGCGGTTACCTGGAGCTCTTTGAGGAAGTTTGCCGTGGTACCCCTCGAGCACGGACACGCTGCTAAGCAGTGCAGACCGGAGCTCTTAGGAGGGATCCAGCCGCGCGCCCGAGCACAGGCGGGTATTGCTCAGCACCGCCCGCGCTGGAGCTCTGAGTGGAGACACCTGCGAGGTCCCGAGCACGGAAAGCCGTTGCCAAGCGACGCCTGAAACCGGAGCTCTGAGGAGGGACCCGACAGCAGCGTCCTGAGCGCCGTGTGGAGAGCCTGGCCAGCCCCCCACGACGGACTTCTGATTAAGGACCCTGCCCCCTGCGACATCTAGGTGAGTATCATACTGGTCAATAATGGGACAAACTCACTCTGCCCATGACAGACATCTCTATAAACAACTTAAGTACTTACTAAGCTCCGGTCCAAGTCAATTACCTAAACAGGAGCTAAAAAACCTCTTAGAATGGACTCTGATTAATTTCCCAAATGCTGACCGTTCAGCCGTCTTTACAAGAGACTTCTGGGACACAGTTCGGGTTAAACTCTTTAATAATATCTCCCGCCGGGATTGGGCTGCCGCGGAGCTGGTCCCGGCTTGCAGAGCGCTCGTGGAGCTGTTTGCTGCGAAGGCGCCGCCCGCAGCAGCCACCTCGCCGGGTCCCGCTCCTGCTGCGAGCCCGCCCCTTGCCGCCGCGAGCCTGCAACCGGGCACGGCCCCCGCCCCGCCGCCGGACCTCACGGCTCCGGTACCCGCGGTCCAGCTGTCTCGTGCCGCCCCGCCCCACCCCCCCGCGGTCCCTGCACCGGTCACCCCTGCCCCACCGGACTCCACCGCCCCCCCCACCGCCCCCGTCATCTCCACCCCCACGGTCCCGTTAGTCCCTGCTGTCCCGCCTCTCGCGGCTCCGGTAGCCGCGGTCCGACTGACTCGTGCCGCCCCGCCCCCCGCCCCCGCTGTCCTGGCAGCCGTCACCCCTGTCCCACCGGACCCTACGACCCCCTCCACCGCTCCCCCCATCCCCGCCCCCCCCATCCCGTTCCTCCCTGCTGCCCCGGCTCCCGCGGTCCCCGCCCTCGGCTCCAGCGTCTTCGCGGCCCCGTCCCTCGCTCCTCCCACCCCGTCCGCCAGCGCCTTCGCGGCCCCGCCCCCCGCCGATAGCCCCGCGGGGCCAGCGGCTGCTCCCCAGCCACCTACGGGTCCTACCGCTCCCCTAGCCGCGCCTGTTATGGCTGTAGCCACCATCATAGCCGGCCCCCCGCAAAGCCAGGCGGCGACCCTTCTTCCAGCCCCCCAGGTCCCCCTCGCCGCCACCCACACGGCGCCGGTGGTGGTCAACGTCCCGTCCGCGTCCGTGGGACACGGAGCGCCCCAGCCCCGCCAGCCACCTGGTGCCGGCGCTGCAGCGCCTACACAGATGGCTGCTGCCTCTCCCGTGCCTGCCGCTGCTCCAGCCCCGTCTCCTGGCACCGCCGCGCCGGCAGCCACACCAGCCCAGCCTGCAAACTCCCAGCGGCAGCACGCCGCGGTCCAGCCGCCGACTGGCCCACCGTTCGCCATGGCCCCACCGCAACATACTCCCGCCGCCTCCACACCGGCCCTCCCGCCTCCCGCAGCCCCGGGATCGTCTCCTGCCGACGGGACAGCCCTGCCACCTCCCGCTCTCCCCGACACACAGACAGCGGCCATCACAGTCCGCCACGTTGACCTGATGGCGTAACCCACGCACGCTCACACTTCTCCAACCACAGCACTGCTCACGGAACTAGCTCCGCCACCGCCCCCCACGGCTTTCACCTCGCCTTCAATAGAGCCACCCGCACCCCCTCGCCCGCTGCCGCGGAGCCGGTTGCTCGCGGCCCCCCCGCCTCCTCGCCCGCCACCGCGGAGATCGGCAGTGCCATCGCCGCCCCCGCCGGGGCCCTCCGGCACCGCACAGCTGTATCCCTCGGCTACCGCCGCCCAGCAACATCCCTCCGCGCAGCTCAGCCTCGCCTCACAAGCCGCAAACAGGGGGGGAACGGAGGGCAGTGGTGCAGCTCCAGTGGCAGGGAAGACGGAGAGCCGCTCTGCCCGAGCTGATGCTTTAAATCTAACACCAGGAAACCCTGAAAAGCAGCCAGATTTGTTTGCAATGAGCCCCAGAGTCCCGCCAGCGAGCGGCTGGGATCTTGCAACCCATAAGGAGAAAACGAGTTCTGAGAGTTTGTTAGCGCTACTTTCTGAATCAAAAAATCCTCCAAAGTGCTCAGATTATTCTCAATTAACAGATTGGCATGAAATAAGACTCCAAAGCTGTAAAGATGAAAGTCTATTAGCTAAGCCTGTGATAGCTAGCCAACAGCCTGACAGTCCCAAAACGTGGGTTCCCATCCCCACTCACGAAATTAAAGAACTAAGAAGGGCTGTAAGAGATAGTGGTATTTGCTCACCGTATCTTAAACAACTGCTAAAAAGTACCCTAAAAAGAACACATCAAACCCTAAAACGCATTTTAGATCAACAGAGAGGGGGAGAAGTCCAGGATACACCTCAAAGGAGGTTGAACAAGGCTTTGTATGTTTACAATTTTTTGAATAGCTCTGCAGAAGAGCCTGATCCCCCCATTTATAGACATTTTTTGAACAACAAAAAAGCAAAACTGAAAGAGCGCCCCCCAGTTTTGATTAAAAATCTAGACTCAGGAAAAATAGAAGGACCATACAATCTTATAATGTGGGGGAAGGGGTTTGCATGTGTTTCCACAGGTGAAGGAATCAAGTGGGTTCCAGCAAAAAACGTGAAGCCATACCTCGCATCAAAGCCTGCTGATGCCACCACACCAGCCAGTGACTCTGCAAGTGGAAGCCAGGAAGCAAGCACCCAGACCTGAACTGCGCAGAATCACCAGAAGAAAGTGATCTGCCAAAAACAGCTCAAGAAAAGAATGGAGTTTTCTCATTTGCGCGCGTGCATGTTGCTTTTATTCTTTTGTTTTAGTTTTTGTAGTGAAGCTTTACCTGTGAATCAACCAAAGACAAATGTCTGGGTTGCTTTAGCCAAATCCGCAGGCTCCGATACCATCTGTCTATCTGACACAAGCCCTGACAAACCTTTTTCAACCTGTTTAGTTGGAGTACCTCTTCCAGAAGGTTTTGATAATATTACTCTTGATAAGTATTGGCCATATGACGATCATCATGTATCTCCAACTCCCAGCCATAGACACCAAACTTATATTGATAATTCTAAAATTGATAAATCTGACCTTCAAGAGCTAGAAATCCTAGGTTCGTTAACTATGGATACCTGCTATTTCTTTCACTTTCAAGGAGAAAACGGTCCCCATTTAAATGTTACCCCATATCACCCAGCTTATAGCAATGTAACTTCTTGGTGTAGTCAAGTTAAGCTTCTTATATATGACGAACCTCATGCAGATCGTTTTAGCAAACTTCCTATTCGATTCCCCAGAGGAATTTGGCTCATCTGTGGAGACAGGGCCTGGCAAGGTATACCTTCAAAAATAGATGGTGGCCCTTGTGCTCTGGGACAACTTACAATTATTGCTCCCAGTGTCAAAGAGGTAATCAAAAAGAAAAGCAGAAAGATCAGATCTTCCTGGGGACATCAGTACGATAGTGACTGTGATAGTGACTTCCACCCTTGGAACTCTGGAAAATCAATTGTTGCAAGCATTTTTCTACCTCAGTTAAGCTCCTCAATTGCTTTAAAACAGTTAAACAAGTTGGGATGTTGGCTCAGCAAGGAGGTAAATGCCACCTCTACTATGATCAGTGATCTGTTAACCGATGAAGAGGCAGTCAGACATGCCACTTTACAAAATAGAGCTGCCGTTGATTATCTTTTATTAGCACATGGGCACGGCTGTGAAGATTTTGAAGGATTATGCTGTATGAACTTATCCGATCATTCTGTTTCCATTCACAAACAGCTACAAAACCTAAAGGATCTAGCTAACCAAATTAGAACAGATGACCCGTCTTGGCTGGACAGTTTGTTTGATGATTGGAGCTTTGCACCTTGGCTAAGGGAACTCTGTAAAATAGGCTTGATTATTCTAGTAGTAATAATTATAGTTTTAGTAGCAGTACCTTGTATGCTTCAGTGTGTGCAAAAAATAACGAGTAGGACTGTATCTAATATCTTAGTTGTTCATCAGAACGGGGGAGATGTTGGGGAAGATGAAACAGGAAAGCCTTATAAATATGATTGCCTAACAAAAGATTCTGGGAATATGAAAACTGTGAGCGACATCGAAATGAAGGCCATCTTTGAGATATAGAGTCTTAGTTACTGAACAACTGGAAAACAATGGTATAGCCGGCTGAAGGTAATCCCCTCTTGATTGAACAATACCCTCTGCTTGCAGACAGGTCCAAGGGTCAGAGCAGACCCTACTAGCTCAGCAGAAGGGGTCCAAAGAGTAGTTTTTAGAAGTTAAAATGTAACACTCTATGGTAATGTAAGAACTCTTATAGGCTGTATGTAAATGCTATAGGATTTGTACCTTGTATTAGATTGGCTACTGAGAATTAGAATATTCACTACAGAAGATGATTTATTGTATTGTAACAAGCTCCTCGCTCTCTTAACTCCTCTCCTCTTAGTAATGCTCTTCTCCTCTTAGTAACGCTCTTAGTAACTCTCTTAGTAGCTCTCTTAGTAATGCTCTTCTCCTCTTAGTAGCTCTCTTAGTAACTCTCTTGCTCTTCTTCTTCCTCTTAATTCAGCTCTCCTCTTAGTTTGTCTCTCTTGCTCTTTACACTCTTAGCTCTCAGCCTCTTGCTCTAGCTCTCTCGCTCACTCTCTCTCCCTCTCTTACACCTTGGGCCTGCTTGGAGCTGCAGCTGGCAGCTCTAAGCAGTGCCCCTGTACCCACGCCCTCTGCAATAAACTGCATGCTCCAAAGACCTGCTTATAGAGATCTCTCGTCGCCGTCCATCTCCAGCCGGGCCCGACCGAACCCACACCCTCATCACCATCATCGCCATCAATTTCGACATTTGTGATGCTGGGGAACTACAAGGAAGCCTGGCTCCTCTGTGACACCACCACAGAAGCTCAGGGGAGCCCTGGAGACCGTGCTGATGCTATGGAACCTGATGCAACCCTGCCTCCTCTGTGACACCACAGAAGCTCTTGGAGCCCTGGAGACCGTGGTGATGCTATGGAACCTGATGCAACCCTGCCTCCTCTGTGACACCACAGAACCTCTGGGAGCCCTGGAGACCGTGCTGATGCTATGGAACCTGATGCAACCCTGCCTCCACTGTGACACCACAGAAGCTCAGGGAGCCCTGGAGACTGTGGTGATGCTATGGAACCTGATGCAACCCTGCCTCCACTGTGACACCACAGAAGCTCGGGGAGCTCTGCAGACCGTGGGGATGCTGGCGAAGCTGACGGAACCCTGGGCACCACAGTGACGCTATGGAACCTGGTGGAACCGAGGGGCCACAGTGACACTGTGGGGCCTTTTGGAAGCAACAGGACCCTGGTGGGAAGCCACGGGATGATTAATCCTGCACGAACCTGCTCCAGGTGGGCTCCTCTCTCCCGGCTTCCACAGGTGCTGCTAGGATCCCACTCCGGCACTGGCTTGGCACGGGCTCACGGCTTCCTTTGGCAATGGCTCTGCTCCAGGATGGCATGCTGCAGAGAATGCAGGTAGATTTTGTGCTCACTCCTGGCATGCAGCTGGACAATAAAGCCTGATCCAGCCCCCCCTCAGCATATGTCCGGCTCTGGCATTGGGGCGGGGCAACTTTGGGAGCAGCCCCAGCCCTGCTCCTGCTCCCGGCTGGGCACCCAGCTGCTGGGACACAGGTGTGTCCTGATGCCACCGTCTACTCCTTTGAGAAGGGGAGGACAGAGTGCATCAGGGAGTTTGGTGTGGCTTACATGCGGCAAGGAGAAGGTGCAGCCCCAAACTGGCTTTCACTTCTAGAACCTTTTGCTATTGCGGGAGCAGCTGCTGGAGCTTTTCAACCGAGCTGCAAGAGTGAAAAGTGTGATGGCATGTCTATCTGAGAAGGAAGGTTCGGTGCCGCAGCCTGTTGTGCACAATTTATATGCTGATAAGAGAAGGGGGTGCTTTTGCAACGTTTTCCTTCCTGACACTTCTGTCTCTGTGAGCTTTAGCTGCTTGGACTCAGGGATACCGAAGGTATGTGAAAGTGACTGGGATGCGAGAATCATGTTGCACAGGGAACAGGGAAGGTCAGCAAATGTTTCCTGTCCTGGCACATCTCTCAGTCTGAACTGCAGCTGCAGATGCTTCACTTCCGCCAAGGACTCTGCCACCTTGAGAGAAGGATGCGCTCTATGGAGTTGAGAAAGAAAGTGCGTCTCACTAGCTTCTTTCCTCTACTTCATAGACAGCAAAGGGGCTATGAAAGGCAGCACTGGCTTTTTGTTCTAGGACTTCTTCTTTACAAGCAGCTGCTGGATGTTTGGAAGGGGGTTTGGGATATGCAAAAATGAGAGGCTAAGATGGTAAGAGGGTAAGATGGAAGTCATCTGGCAAAAGCAGAGCTCACAAAAGGGCCAGCTGTGAAAGCTCTTGCTGCCTACAACTTCAACTGCACCCCTCAAAGCAGCAGCACACATGCTGCTCTCGGCACTTTCCTTCTCAGCTCTACGCACCATCCTAAGCCTTGCCTCTCCCACACTCAGGATCCAAAGACAACGGCACCAGGGACTGCTCACACACTAAAGGCACCAGGACAAAAGGCTCACCAGCTTGGCCTTTGCATTCCCGCTGACAGCTCCACAGCTTGAACCCAGAGAACTGCCTGCTGCCAACAGCCTTTCCAATCACTCTGAGCACCTCATGACAAGGAGTGTGGGGAATGAATCTCCAGCAGCCTCCTGCCCCAGGCTGTCCCCCGGGAGCAGCCCTGCTCCAGGCCGTGACTGCCACCTGCACAGCCAAAGGACCCAGAGCCGGTGTTACACACCACGGCTGTGCCTGGCACAGAGACACCAGTGGCCACACAAGTGGCCATGGCACTGTCCACACACAGTCCCTGCTGCTGCTCCCCCAGCCGCTGGCACCAACTCCCAGCCACCCACTCCTAAAGCCACGGGGCCCACTGGGACACTGCGGGGGCTCGTGGAAGCCAGCGGCCATTGTGACACAGCGGGGCTGCACAGAGCCCACGGTGCTTTGTGACCCGTGGCTCCCAGGAGAGCCTTTGTGATGCTGGGGAACTACAAGGAAACCTGGCTCCTCTGTGACACCACCACAGAAGCTCAGGGGAGCCCTGGAGACCGTGCTGATGCTATTGAACCTGATGCAA
This sequence comes from Aphelocoma coerulescens, assembly GCF_041296385.1. Classification (NCBI taxonomy): domain Eukaryota; kingdom Metazoa; phylum Chordata; class Aves; order Passeriformes; family Corvidae; genus Aphelocoma; species Aphelocoma coerulescens. Next base: position 136,004 of record NW_027183598.1, read on the forward strand.
CCCTGCCTCCTCTGTGACACCACAGAAGCTCTTGGAGCCCTGGAGACCGTGGTGATGCTATGGAACCTGATGCAACCCTGCCTCCTCTGTGACACCACAGAACCTCTGGGAGCCCTGGAGACCGTGCTGATGCTATGGAACCTGATGCAACCCTGCCTCCACTGTGACACCACAGAAGCTCAGGGAGCCCTGGAGACTGTGGTGATGCTATGGAACCTGATGCAACCCTGCCTCCACTGTGACACCACAGAACCTCTGGGAGCCCTGGAGACCGTGCTGATGCTATGGAACCTGATGCAACCCTGCCTCCACTGTGACACCACAGAAGCTCGGGGAGCTCTGCAGACCGTGGGGATGCTGGCGAAGCTGACGGAACCCTGGGCACCACAGTGACGCTATGGAACCTGGTGGAACCGAGGGGCCACAGTGACACTGTGGGGCCTTTTGGAAGCAACAGGACCCTGGTGGGAAGCCACGGGATGATTAATCCTGCACGAACCTGCTCCAGGTGGGCTCCTCTCTCCCGGCTTCCACAGGTGCTGCTAGGATCCCACTCCGGCACTGGCTTGGCACGGGCTCACGGCTTCCTTTGGCAATGGCTCTGCTCCAGGATGGCATGCTGCAGAGAATGCAGGTAGATTTTGTGCTCACTCCTGGCATGCAGCTGGACAATAAAGCCTGATCCAGCCCCCCCTCAGCATATGTCCGGCTCTGGCATTGGGGCGGGGCAACTTTGGGAGCAGCCCCAGCCCTGCTCCTGCTCCCGGCTGGGCACCCAGCTGCTGGGACACAGGTGTGTCCTGATGCCACCGTCTACTCCTTTGAGAAGGGGAGGACAGAGTGCATCAGGGAGTTTGGTGTGGCTTACATGCGGCAAGGAGAAGGTGCAGCCCCAAACTGGCTTTCACTTCTAGAACCTTTTGCTATTGCGGGAGCAGCTGCTGGAGCTTTTCAACCGAGCTGCAAGAGTGAAAAGTGTGATGGCATGTCTATCTGAGAAGGAAGGTTCGGTGCCGCAGCCTGTTGTGCACAATTTATATGCTGATAAGAGAAGGGGGTGCTTTTGCAACGTTTTCCTTCCTGACACTTCTGTCTCTGTGAGCTTTAGCTGCTTGGACTCAGGGATACCGAAGGTATGTGAAAGTGACTGGGATGCGAGAATCATGTTGCACAGGGAACAGGGAAGGTCAGCAAATGTTTCCTGTCCTGGCACATCTCTCAGTCTGAACTGCAGCTGCAGATGCTTCACTTCCGCCAAGGACTCTGCCACCTTGAGAGAAGGATGCGCTCTATGGAGTTGAGAAAGAAAGTGCGTCTCACTAGCTTCTTTCCTCTACTTCATAGACAGCAAAGGGGCTATGAAAGGCAGCACTGGCTTTTTGTTCTAGGACTTCTTCTTTACAAGCAGCTGCTGGATGTTTGGAAGGGGGTTTGGGATATGCAAAAATGAGAGGCTAAGATGGTAAGAGGGTAAGATGGAAGTCATCTGGCAAAAGCAGAGCTCACAAAAGGGCCAGCTGAGAAAGCTCTTGCTGCCTACAACTTCAACTGCACCCCTCAAAGCAGCAGCACACACGCTGCTCTCGGCACTTTCCTTCTCAGCTCTACGCACCATCCTAAGCCTTGCCTCTCCCACACTCAGGATCCAAAGACAACGGCACCAGGGACTGCTCACACACTAAAGGCACCAGGACAAAAGGCTCACCAGCTTGGCCTTTGCATTCCCGCTGACAGCTCCACAGCTTGAACCCAGAGAACTGCCTGCTGCCAACAGCCTTTCCAATCACTCTGAGCACCTCATGACAAGGAGTGTGGGGAATGAATCTCCAGCAGCCTCCTGCCCCAGGCTGTCCCCCGGGAGCAGCCCTGCTCCAGGCCGTGACTGCCACCTGCACAGCCAAAGGACCCAGAGCCGGTGTTACACACCACGGCTGTGCCTGACACAGAGACACCAGTGGCCACACAAGTGGCCATGGCACTGTCCACACACAGTCCCTGCTGCTGCTCCCCCAGCCGCTGGCACCAACTCCCAGCCACCCACTCCTAAAGCCACGGGGCCCACTGGGACACTGCGGGGGCTCGTGGAAGCCAGCGGCCATTGTGACACAGCGGGGCTGCACAGAGCCCACGGTGCTTTGTGACCCGTGGCTCCCAGGAGAGCCTTTGTGATGCTGGGGAACTACAAGGAAGCCTGCCTCCTCTGTGACACCACCACAGAAGCTCAGGGGAGCCCTGGAGACCGTGCTGATGCTATTGAACCTGATGCAACCCTGCCTCCTCTGTGACACCACAGAAGCTCTTGGAGCCCTGGAGACCGTGGTGATGCTATGGAACCTGAGGCAACCCTGCCTCCTCTGTGACACCACAGAACCTCTGGGAGCCCTGGAGACCGTGCTGATGCTATGGAACCTGATGCAACCCTGCCTCCACTGTGACACCACAGAAGCTCAGGGAGCCCTGGAGACTGTGGTGATGCTATGGAACCTGATGCAACCCTGCCTCCACTGTGACACCACAGAACCTCTGGGAGCCCTGGAGACCGTGCTGATGCTATGGAACCTGATGCAACCCTGCCTCCACTGTGACACCACAGAAGCTCGGGGAGCTCTGCAGACCGTGGGGATGCTGGCGAAGCTGACGGAACCCTGGGCACCACAGTGACGCTATGGAACCTGGTGGAACCGAGGGGCCACAGTGACACTGTGGGGCCTTTTGGAAGCAACAGGACCCTGGTGGGAAGCCACGGGATGATTAATCCTGCACGAACCTGCTCCAGGTGGGCTCCTCTCTCCCGGCTTCCACAGGTGCTGCTAGGATCCCACTCCGGCACTGGCTTGGCACGGGCTCACGGCTTCCTTTGGCAATGGCTCTGCTCCAGGATGGCATGCTGCAGAGAATGCAGGTAGATTTTGTGCTCACTCCTGGCATGCAGCTGGACAATAAAGCCTGATCCAGCCCCCCTTCAGCATATGTCCGGCTCTGGCATTGGGGCGGGGCAACTTTGGGAGCAGCCCCAGCCCTGCTCCTGCTCCCGGCTGGGCACCCAGCTGCTTGGACACAGGTGTGTCCTGATGCCACCGTCTACTCCTTTGAGAAGGGGAGGACAGAGTGCATCAGGGAGTTTGGTGTGGCTTACATGCGGCAAGGAGAAGGTGCAGCCCCAAACTGGCTTTCACTTCTAGAACCTTTTGCTATTGCGGGAGCAGCTGCTGGAGCTTTTCAACCGAGCTGCAAGAGTGAAAAGTGTGATGGCATGTCTATCTGAGAAGGAAGGTTCGGTGCCGCAGCCTGTTGTGCACAATTTATATGCTGATAAGAGAAGGGGGTGCTTTTGGAACGTTTTCCTTCCTGACACTTCTGTCTCTGTGAGCTTTAGCTGCTTGGACTCAGGGATACGAAGGTATGTGAAAGTGACTGGGATGCGAGAATCATGTTGCACAGGGAACAGGGAAGGTCAGCAAATGTTTCCTGTCCTGGCACATCTCTCAGTCTGAACTGCAGCTGCAGATGCTTCACTTCCGCCAAGGACTCTGCCACCTTGAGAGAAGGATGCGCTCTATGGAGTTGAGAAAGAAAGTGCGTCTCACTAGCTTCTTTCCTCTACTTCATAGACAGCAAAGGGGCTATGAAAGGCAGCACTGGCTTTTTGTTCTAGGACTTCTTCTTTACAAGCAGCTGCTGGATGTTTGGAAGGGGGTTTGGGATATGCAAAAATGAGAGGCTAAGATGGTAAGAGGGTAAGATGGAAGTCATCTGGCAAAAGCAGAGCTCACAAAAGGGCCAGCTGAGAAAGCTCTTGCTGCCTACAACTTCAACTGCACCCCTCAAAGCAGCAGCACACACGCTGCTCTCGGCACTTTCCTTCTCAGCTCTACGCACCATCCTAAGCCTTGCCTCTCCCACACTCAGGATCCAAAGACAACGGCACCAGGGACTGCTCACACACTAAAGGCACCAGGACAAAAGGCTCACCAGCTTGGCCTTTGCATTCCCGCTGACAGCTCCACAGCTTGAACCCAGAGAACTGCCTGCTGCCAACAGCCTTTCCAATCACTCTGAGCACCTCATGACAAGGAGTGTGGGGAATGAATCTCCAGCAGCCTCCTGCCCCAGGCTGTCCCCCGGGAGCAGCCCTGCTCCAGGCCGTGACTGCCACCTGCACAGCCAAAGGACCCAGAGCCGGTGTTACACACCACGGCTGTGCCTGGCACAGAGACACCAGTGGCCACACAAGTGGCCATGGCACTGTCCACACACAGTCCCTGCTGCTGCTCCCCCAGCCGCTGGAACCAACTCCCAGTCACCCACTCCTAAAGCCACGGGGCCCACTGGGACACTGCGGGGGCTCGTGGAAGCCAGCGGCCATTGTGACACAGCGGGGCTGCACAGAGCCCACGGTGCTTTGTGACCCGTGGCTCCCAGGAGAGCCTTTGTGATGCTGGGGAACTACAAGGAAGCCTGGCTCCTCTGTGACACCACCACAGAAGCTCAGGGGAGCCCTGGAGACCGTGCTGATGCTATGGAACCTGATGCAACCCTGCCTCCTCTGTGACACCACAGAAGCTCTTGGAGCCCTGGAGACCGTGCTGATGCTATGGAACCTGATGCAACCCTGCCTCCTCTGTGACACCACAGAACCTCTGGGAGCCCTGGAGACCGTGCTGATGCTATGGAACCTGATGCAACCCTGCCTCCACTGTGACACCACAGAAGCTCAGGGAGCCCTGGAGACTGTGGTGATGCTATGGAACCTGATGCAACCCTGCCTCCACTGTGACACCACAGAACCTCTGGGAGCCCTGGAGACCGTGCTGATGCTATGGAACCTGATGCAACCCTGCCTCCACTGTGACACCACAGAAGCTCGGGGAGCTCTGCAGACCGTGGGGATGCTGGCGAAGCTGACGGAACCCTGGGCACCACAGTGACGCTATGGAACCTGGTGGAACCGAGGGGCCACAGTGACACTGTGGGGCCTTTTGGAAGCAACAGGACCCTGGTGGGAAGCCACGGGATGATTAATCCTGCACGAACCTGCTCCAGGTGGGCTCCTCTCTCCCGGCTTCCACAGGTGCTGCTAGGATCCCACTCCGGCACTGGCTTGGCACGGGCTCACGGCTTCCTTTGGCAATGGCTCTGCTCCAGGATGGCATGCTGCAGAGAATGCAGGTAGATTTTGTGCTCACTCCTGGCATGCAGCTGGACAATAAAGCCTGATCCAGCCCCCCCTCAGCATATGTCCGGCTCTGGCATTGGGGCGGGGCAACTTTGGGAGCAGCCCCAGCCCTGCTCCTGCTCCCGGCTGGGCACCCAGCTGCTGGGACACAGGTGTGTCCTGATGCCACCGTCTACTCCTTTGAGAAGGGGAGGACAGAGTGCATCAGGGAGTTTGGTGTGGCTTACATGCGGCAAGGAGAAGGTGCAGCCCCAAACTGGCTTTCACTTCTAGAACCTTTTGCTATTGCGGGAGCAGCTGCTGGAGCTTTTCAACCGAGCTGCAAGAGTGAAAAGTGTGATGGCATGTCTATCTGAGAAGGAAGGTTCGGTGCCGCAGCCTGTTGTGCACAATTTATATGCTGATAAGAGAAGGGGGTGCTTTTGCAACGTTTTCCTTCCTGACACTTCTGTCTCTGTGAGCTTTAGCTGCTTGGACTCAGGGATACCGAAGGTATGTGAAAGTGACTGGGATGCGAGAATCATGTTGCACAGGGAACAGGGAAGGTCAGCAAATGTTTCCTGTCCTGGCACATCTCTCAGTCTGAACTGCAGCTGCAGATGCTTCACTTCCGCCAAGGACTCTGCCACCTTGAGAGAAGGATGCGCTCTATGGAGTTGAGAAAGAAAGTGCGTCTCACTAGCTTCTTTCCTCTACTTCATAGACAGCAAAGGGGCTATGAAAGGCAGCACTGGCTTTTTGTTCTAGGACTTCTTCTTTACAAGCAGCTGCTGGATGTTTGGAAGGGGGTTTGGGATATGCAAAAATGAGAGGCTAAGATGGTAAGAGGGTAAGATGGAAGTCATCTGGCAAAAGCAGAGCTCACAAAAGGGCCAGCTGAGAAAGCTCTTGCTGCCTACAACTTCAACTGCACCCCTCAAAGCAGCAGCACACACGCTGCTCTCGGCACTTTCCTTCTCAGCTCTACGCACCATCCTAAGCCTTGCCTCTCCCACACTCAGGATCCAAAGACAACGGCACCAGGGACTGCTCACACACTAAAGGCACCAGGACAAAAGGCTCACCAGCTTGGCCTTTGCATTCCCGCTGACAGCTCCACAGCTTGAACCCAGAGAACTGCCTGCTGCCAACAGCCTTTCCAATCACTCTGAGCACCTCATGACAAGGAGTGTGGGGAATGAATCTCCAGCAGCCTCCTGCCCCAGGCTGTCCCCCGGGAGCAGCCCTGCTCCAGGCCGTGACTGCCACCTGCACAGCCAAAGGACCCAGAGCCGGTGTTACACACCACGGCTGTGCCTGGCACAGAGACACCAGTGGCCACACAAGTGGCCATGGCACTGTCCACACACAGTCCCTGCTGCTGCTCCCCCAGCCGCTGGCACCAACTCCCAGCCACCCACTCCTAAAGCCACGGGGCCCACTGGGACACTGCGGGGGCTCGTGGAAGCCAGCGGCCATTGTGACACAGCGGGGCTGCACAGAGCCCACGGTGCTTTGTGACCCGTGGCTCCCAGGAGAGCCTTTGTGATGCTGGGGAACTACAAGGAAACCTGGCTCCTCTGTGACACCACCACAGAAGCTCAGGGGAGCCCTGGAGACCGTGCTGATGCTATTGAACCTGATGCAACCCTGCCTCCTCTGTGACACCACAGAAGCTCTTGGAGCCCTGGAGACCGTGCTGATGCTATGGAACCTGATGCAACCCTGCCTCCACTGTGACACCACAGAAGCTCAGGGAGCCCTGGAGACTGTGGTGATGCTATGGAACCTGATGCAACCCTGCCTCCACTGTGACACCACAGAACCTCTGGGAGCCCTGGAGACCGTGCTGATGCTATGGAACCTGATGCAACCCTGCCTCCACTGTGACACCACAGAAGCTCGGGGAGCTCTGCAGACCGTGGGGATGCTGGCGAAGCTGACGGAACCCTGGGCACCACAGTGACGCTATGGAACCTGGTGGAACCGAGGGGCCACAGTGACACTGTGGGGCCTTTTGGAAGCAACAGGACCCTGGTGGGAAGCCACGGGATGATTAATCCTGCACGAACCTGCTCCAGGTGGGCTCCTCTCTCCCGGCTTCCACAGGTGCTGCTAGGATCCCACTCCGGCACTGGCTTGGCACGGGCTCACGGCTTCCTTTGGCAATGGCTCTGCTCCAGGATGGCATGCTGCAGAGAATGCAGGTAGATTTTGTGCTCACTCCTGGCATGCAGCTGGACAATAAAGCCTGATCCAGCCCCCCCTCAGCATATGTCCGGCTCTGGCATTGGGGCGGGGCAACTTTGGGAGCAGCCCCAGCCCTGCTCCTGCTCCCGGCTGGGCACCCAGCTGCTGGGACACAGGTGTGTCCTGATGCCACCGTCTACTCCTTTGAGAAGGGGAGGACAGAGTGCATCAGGGAGTTTGGTGTGGCTTACATGCGGCAAGGAGAAGGTGCAGCCCCAAACTGGCTTTCACTTCTAGAACCTTTTGCTATTGCGGGAGCAGCTGCTGGAGCTTTTCAACCGAGCTGCAAGAGTGAAAAGTGTGATGGCATGTCTATCTGAGAAGGAAGGTTCGGTGCCGCAGCCTGTTGTGCACAATTTATATGCTGATAAGAGAAGGGGGTGCTTTTGGAACGTTTTCCTTCCTGACACTTCTGTCTCTGTGAGCTTTAGCTGCTTGGACTCAGGGATACCGAAGGTATGTGAAAGTGACTGGGATGCGAGAATCATGTTGCACAGGGAACAGGGAAGGTCAGCAAATGTTTCCTGTCCTGGCACATCTCTCAGTCTGAACTGCAGCTGCAGATGCTTCACTTCCGCCAAGGACTCTGCCACCTTGAGAGAAGGATGCGCTCTATGGAGTTGAGAAAGAAAGTGCGTCTCACTAGCTTCTTTCCTCTACTTCATAGACAGCAAAGGGGCTATGAAAGGCAGCACTGGCTTTTTGTTCTAGGACTTCTTCTTTACAAGCAGCTGCTGGATGTTTGGAAGGGGGTTTGGGATATGCAAAAATGAGAGGCTAAGATGGTAAGAGGGTAAGATGGAAGTCATCTGGCAAAAGCAGAGCTCACAAAAGGGCCAGCTGAGAAAGCTCTTGCTGCCTACAACTTCAACTGCACCCCTCAAAGCAGCAGCACACATGCTGCTCTCGGCACTTTCCTTCTCAGCTCTACGCACCATCCTAAGCCTTGCCTCTCCCACACTCAGGATCCAAAGACAACGGCACCAGGGACTGCTCACACACTAAAGGCACCAGGACAAAAGGCTCACCAGCTTGGCCTTTGCATTCCCGCTGACAGCTCCACAGCTTGAACCCAGAGAACTGCCTGCTGCCAACAGCCTTTCCAATCACTCTGAGCACCTCATGACAAGGAGTGTGGGGAATGAATCTCCAGCAGCCTCCTGCCCCAGGCTGTCCCCCGGGAGCAGCCCTGCTCCAGGCCGTGACTGCCACCTGCACAGCCAAAGGACCCAGAGCCGGTGTTACACACCACGGCTGTGCCTGGCACAGAGACACCAGTGGCCACACAAGTGGCCATGGCACTGTCCACACACAGTCCCTGCTGCTGCTCCCCCAGCCGCTGGCACCAACTCCCAGCCACCCACTCCTAAAGCCACGGGGCCCACTGGGACACTGCGGGGGCTCGTGGAAGCCAGCGGCCATTGTGACACAGCGGGGCTGCACAGAGCCCACGGTGCTTTGTGACCCGTGGCTCCCAGGAGAGCCTTTGTGATGCTGGGGAACTACAAGGAAGCCTGGCTCCTCTGTGACACCACCACAGAAGCTCAGGGGAGCCCTGGAGACCGTGCTGATGCTATTGAACCTGATGCAACCCTGCCTCCTCTGTGACACCACAGAAGCTCTTGGAGCCCTGGAGACCGTGGTGATGCTATGGAACCTGATGCAACCCTGCCTCCTCTGTGACACCACAGAACCTCTGGGAGCCCTGGAGACCGTGCTGATGCTATGGAACCTGATGCAACCCTGCCTCCACTGTGACACCACAGAAGCTCAGGGAGCCCTGGAGACTGTGGTGATGCTATGGAACCTGATGCAACCCTGCCTCCACTGTGACACCACAGAACCTCTGGGAGCCCTGGAGACCGTGCTGATGCTATGGAACCTGATGCAACCCTGCCTCCACTGTGACACCACAGAAGCTCGGGGAGCTCTGCAGACCGTGGGGATGCTGGCGAAGCTGACGGAACCCTGGGCACCACAGTGACGCTATGGAACCTGGTGGAACCGAGGGGCCACAGTGACGCTGTGGGGCCTTTTGGAAGACACAGGACCCTGGTGGGAAGCCACGGGATGATTAATCCTGCACGAACCTGCTCCAGGTGGGCTCCTCTCTCCCGGCTTCCACAGGTGCTGCTAGGATCCCACTCCGGCACTGGCTTGGCACGGGCTCACGGCTTCCTTTGGCAATGGCTCTGCTCCAGGATGGCATGCTGCAGAGAATGCAGGTAGATTTTGTGCTCACTCCTGGCATGCAGCTGGACAATAAAGCCTGATCCAGCCCCCCCTCAGCATATGTCCGGCTCTGGCATTGGGGCGGGGCAACTTTGGGAGCAGCCCCAGCCCTGCTCCTGCTCCCGGCTGGGCACCCAGCTGCTGGGACACAGGTGTGTCCTGATGCCACCGTCTACTCCTTTGAGAAGGGGAGGACAGAGTGCATCAGGGAGTTTGGTGTGGCTTACATGCGGCAAGGAGAAGGTGCAGCCCCAAACTGGCTTTCACTTCTAGAACCTTTTGCTATTGCGGGAGCAGCTGCTGGAGCTTTTCAACCGAGCTGCAAGAGTGAAAAGTGTGATGGCATGTCTATCTGAGAAGGAAGGTTCGGTGCCGCAGCCTGTTGTGCACAATTTATATGCTGATAAGAGAAGGGGGTGCTTTTGCAACGTTTTCCTTCCTGACACTTCTGTCTCTGTGAGCTTTAGCTGCTTGGACTCAGGGATACCGAAGGTATGTGAAAGTGACTGGGATGCGAGAATCATGTTGCACAGGGAACAGGGAAGGTCAGCAAATGTTTCCTGTCCTGGCACATCTCTCAGTCTGAACTGCAGCTGCAGATGCTTCACTTCCGCCAAGGACTCTGCCACCTTGAGAGAAGGATGCGCTCTATGGAGTTGAGAAAGAAAGTGCGTCTCACTAGCTTCTTTCCTCTACTTCATAGACAGCAAAGGGGCTATGAAAGGCAGCACTGGCTTTTTGTTCTAGGACTTCTTCTTTACAAGCAGCTGCTGGATGTTTGGAAGGGGGTTTGGGATATGCAAAAATGAGAGGCTAAGATGGTAAGAGGGTAAGATGGAAGTCATCTGGCAAAAGCAGAGCTCACAAAAGGGCCAGCTGAGAAAGCTCTTGCTGCCTACAACTTCAACTGCACCCCTCAAAGCAGCAGCACACACGCTGCTCTCGGCACTTTCCTTCTCAGCTCTACGCACCATCCTAAGCCTTGCCTCTCCCACACTCAGGATCCAAAGACAACGGCACCAGGGACTGCTCACACACTAAAGGCACCAGGACAAAAGGCTCACCAGCTTGGCCTTTGCATTCCCGCTGACAGCTCCACAGCTTGAACCCAGAGAACTGCCTGCTGCCAACAGCCTTTCCAATCACTCTGAGCACCTCATGACAAGGAGTGTGGGGAATGAATCTCCAGCAGCCTCCTGCCCCAGGCTGTCCCCCGGGAGCAGCCCTGCTCCAGGCCGTGACTGCCACCTGCACAGCCAAAGGACCCAGAGCCGGTGTTACACACCACGGCTGTGCCTGGCACAGAGACACCAGTGGCCACACAAGTGGCCATGGCACTGTCCACACACAGTCCCTGCTGCTGCTCCCCCAGCCGCTGGCACCAACTCCCAGCCACCCACTCCTAAAGCCACGGGGCCCACTGGGACACTGCGGGGGCTCGTGGAAGCCAGCGGCCATTGTGACACAGCGGGGCTGCACAGAGCCCACGGTGCTTTGTGACCCGTGGCTCCCAGGAGAGCCTTTGTGATGCTGGGGAACTACAAGGAAGCCTGGCTCCTCTGTGACACCACCACAGAAGCTCAGGGGAGCCCTGGAGACCGTGCTGATGCTATTGAACCTGATGCAACCCTGCCTCCTCTGTGACACCACAGAAGCTCTTGGAGCCCTGGAGACCGTGGTGATGCTATGGAACCTGATGCAACCCTGCCTCCTCTGTGACACCACAGAACCTCTGGGAGCCCTGGAGACCGTGCTGATGCTATGGAACCTGATGCAACCCTGCCTCCACTGTGACACCACAGAAGCTCAGGGAGCCCTGGAGACTGTGGTGATGCTATGGAACCTGATGCAACCCTGCCTCCACTGTGACACCACAGAACCTCTGGGAGCCCTGGAGACCGTGCTGATGCTATGGAACCTGATGCAACCCTGCCTCCACTGTGACACCACAGAAGCTCGGGGAGCTCTGCAGACCGTGGGGATGCTGGCGAAGCTGACGGAACCCTGGGCACCACAGTGACGCTATGGAACCTGGTGGAACCGAGGGGCCACAGTGACGCTGTGGGGCCTTTTGGAAGCAACAGGACCCTGGTGGGAAGCCACGGGATGATTAATCCTGCACGAACCTGCTCCAGGTGGGCTCCTCTCTCCCGGCTTCCACAGGTGCTGCTAGGATCCCACTCCGGCACTGGCTTGGCACGGGCTCACGGCTTCCTTTGGCAATGGCTCTGCTCCAGGATGGCATGCTGCAGAGAATGCAGGTAGATTTTGTGCTCACTCCTGGCATGCAGCTGGACAATAAAGCCTGATCCAGCCCCCCCTCAGCATATGTCCGGCTCTGGCATTGGGGCGGGGCAACTTTGGGAGCAGCCCCAGCCCTGCTCCTGCTCCCGGCTGGGCACCCAGCTGCTGGGACACAGGTGTGTCCTGATGCCACCGTCTACTCCTTTGAGAAGGGGAGGACAGAGTGCATCAGGGAGTTTGGTGTGGCTTACATGCGGCAAGGAGAAGGTGCAGCCCCAAACTGGCTTTCACTTCTAGAACCTTTTGCTATTGCGGGAGCAGCTGCTGGAGCTTTTCAACCGAGCTGCAAGAGTGAAAAGTGTGATGGCATGTCTATCTGAGAAGGAAGGTTCGGTGCCGCAGCCTGTTGTGCACAATTTATATGCTGATAAGAGAAGGGGGTGCTTTTGGAACGTTTTCCTTCCTGACACTTCTGTCTCTGTGAGCTTTAGCTGCTTGGACTCAGGGATACCGAAGGTATGTGAAAGTGACTGGGATGCGAGAATCATGTTGCACAGGGAACAGGGAAGGTCAGCAAATGTTTCCTGTCCTGGCACATCTCTCAGTCTGAACTGCAGCTGCAGATGCTTCACTTCCGCCAAGGACTCTGCCACCTTGAGAGAAGGATGCGCTCTATGGAGTTGAGAAAGAAAGTGCGTCTCACTAGCTTCTTTCCTCTACTTCATAGACAGCAAAGGGGCTATGAAAGGCAGCACTGGCTTTTTGTTCTAGGACTTCTTCTTTACAAGCAGCTGCTGGATGTTTGGAAGGGGGTTTGGGATATGCAAAAATGAGAGGCTAAGATGGTAAGAGGGTAAGATGGAAGTCATCTGGCAAAAGCAGAGCTCACAAAAGGGCCAGCTGTGAAAGCTCTTGCTGCCTACAACTTCAACTGCACCCCTCAAAGCAGCAGCACACATGCTGCTCTCGGCACTTTCCTTCTCAGCTCTACGCACCATCCTAAGCCTTGCCTCTCCCACACTCAGGATCCAAAGACAACGGCACCAGGGACTGCTCACACACTAAAGGCACCAGGACAAAAGGCTCACCAGCTTGGCCTTTGCATTCCCGCTGACAGCTCCACAGCTTGAACCCAGAGAACTGCCTGCTGCCAACAGCCTTTCCAATCACTCTGAGCACCTCATGACAAGGAGTGTGGGGAATGAATCTCCAGCAGCCTCCTGCCCCAGGCTGTCCCCCGGGAGCAGCCCTGCTCCAGGCCGTGACTGCCACCTGCACAGCCAAAGGACCCAGAGCCGGTGTTACACACCACGGCTGTGCCTGGCACAGAGACACCAGTGGCCACACAAGTGGCCATGGCACTGTCCACACACAGTCCCTGCTGCTGCTCCCCCAGCCGCTGGCACCAACTCCCAGCCACCCACTCCTAAAGCCACGGGGCCCACTGGGACACTGCGGGGGCTCGTGGAAGCCAGCGGCCATTGTGACACAGCGGGGCTGCACAGAGCCCACGGTGCTTTGTGACCCGTGGCTCCCAGGAGAGCCTTTGTGATGCTGGGGAACTACAAGGAAGCCTGGCTCCTCTGTGACACCACCACAGAAGCTCAGGGGAGCCCTGGAGACCGTGCTGATGCTATTGAACCTGATGCAACCCTGCCTCCTCTGTGACACCACAGAAGCTCTTGGAGCCCTGGAGACCGTGGTGATGCTATGGAACCTGATGCAACCCTGCCTCCTCTGTGACACCACAGAACCTCTGGGAGCCCTGGAGACCGTGCTGATGCTATGGAACCTGATGCAACCCTGCCTCCACTGTGACACCACAGAAGCTCAGGGAGCCCTGGAGACTGTGGTGATGCTATGGAACCTGATGCAACCCTGCCTCCACTGTGACACCACAGAACCTCTGGGAGCCCTGGAGACCGTGCTGATGCTATGGAACCTGATGCAACCCTGCCTCCACTGTGACACCACAGAAGCTCGGGGAGCTCTGCAGACCGTGGGGATGCTGGCGAAGCTGACGGAACCCTGGGCACCACAGTGACGCTATGGAACCTGGTGGAACCGAGGGGCCACAGTGACGCTGTGGGGCCTTTTGGAAGCAACAGGACCCTGGTGGGAAGCCACGGGATGATTAATCCTGCACGAACCTGCTCCAGGTGGGCTCCTCTCTCCCGGCTTCCACAGGTGCTGCTAGGATCCCACTCCGGCACTGGCTTGGCACGGGCTCACGGCTTCCTTTGGCAATGGCTCTGCTCCAGGATGGCATGCTGCAGAGAATGCAGGTAGATTTTGTGCTCACTCCTGGCATGCAGCTGGACAATAAAGCCTGATCCAGCCCCCCCTCAGCATATGTCCGGCTCTGGCATTGGGGCGGGGCAACTTTGGGAGCAGCCCCAGCCCTGCTCCTGCTCCCGGCTGGGCACCCAGCTGCTGGGACACAGGTGTGTCCTGATGCCACCGTCTACTCCTTTGAGAAGGGGAGGACAGAGTGCATCAGGGAGTTTGGTGTGGCTTACATGCGGCAAGGAGAAGGTGCAGCCCCAAACTGGCTTTCACTTCTAGAACCTTTTGCTATTGCGGGAGCAGCTGCTGGAGCTTTTCAACCGAGCTGCAAGAGTGAAAAGTGTGATGGCATGTCTATCTGAGAAGGAAGGTTCGGTGCCGCAGCCTGTTGTGCACAATTTATATGCTGATAAGAGAAGGGGGTGCTTTTGGAACGTTTTCCTTCCTGACACTTCTGTCTCTGTGAGCTTTAGCTGCTTGGACTCAGGGATACCGAAGGTATGTGAAAGTGACTGGGATGCGAGAATCATGTTGCACAGGGAACAGGGAAGGTCAGCAAATGTTTCCTGTCCTGGCACATCTCTCAGTCTGAACTGCAGCTGCAGATGCTTCACTTCCGCCAAGGACTCTGCCACCTTGAGAGAAGGATGCGCTCTATGGAGTTGAGAAAGAAAGTGCGTCTCACTAGCTTCTTTCCTCTACTTCATAGACAGCAAAGGGGCTATGAAAGGCAGCACTGGCTTTTTGTTCTAGGACTTCTTCTTTACAAGCAGCTGCTGGATGTTTGGAAGGGGGTTTGGGATATGCAAAAATGAGAGGCTAAGATGGTAAGAGGGTAAGATGGAAGTCATCTGGCAAAAGCAGAGCTCACAAAAGGGCCAGCTGAGAAAGCTCTTGCTGCCTACAACTTCAACTGCACCCCTCAAAGCAGCAGCACACATGCTGCTCTCGGCACTTTCCTTCTCAGCTCTACGCACCATCCTAAGCCTTGCCTCTCCCACACTCAGGATCCAAAGACAACGGCACCAGGGACTGCTCACACACTAAAGGCACCAGGACAAAAGGCTCACCAGCTTGGCCTTTGCATTCCCGCTGACAGCTCCACAGCTTGAACCCAGAGAACTGCCTGCTGCCAACAGCCTTTCCAATCACTCTGAGCACCTCATGACAAGGAGTGTGGGGAATGAATCTCCAGCAGCCTCCTGCCCCAGGCTGTCCCCCGGGAGCAGCCCTGCTCCAGGCCGTGACTGCCACCTGCACAGCCAAAGGACCCAGAGCCGGTGTTACACACCACGGCTGTGCCTGGCACAGAGACACCAGTGGCCACACAAGTGGCCATGGCACTGTCCACACACAGTCCCTGCTGCTGCTCCCCCAGCCGCTGGCACCAACTCCCAGCCACCCACTCCTAAAGCCACGGGGCCCACTGGGACACTGCGGGGGCTCGTGGAAGCCAGCGGCCATTGTGACACAGCGGGGCTGCACAGAGCCCACGGTGCTTTGTGACCCGTGGCTCCCAGGAGAGCCTTTGTGATGCTGGGGAACTACAAGGAAGCCTGGCTCCTCTGTGACACCACCACAGAAGCTCAGGGGAGCCCTGGAGACCGTGCTGATGCTATTGAACCTGATGCAACCCTGCCTCCTCTGTGACACCACAGAAGCTCTTGGAGCCCTGGAGACCGTGCTGATGCTATGGAACCTGATGCAACCCTGCCTCCTCTGTGACACCACAGAACCTCTGGGAGCCCTGGAGACCGTGCTGATGCTATGGAACCTGATGCAACCCTGCCTCCACTGTGACACCACAGAAGCTCAGGGAGCCCTGGAGACTGTGGTGATGCTATGGAACCTGATGCAACCCTGCCTCCACTGTGACACCACAGAACCTCTGGGAGCCCTGGAGACCGTGCTGATGCTATGGAACCTGATGCAACCCTGCCTCCACTGTGACACCACAGAAGCTCGGGGAGCTCTGCAGACCGTGGGGATGCTGGCGAAGCTGACGGAACCCTGGGCACCACAGTGACGCTATGGAACCTGGTGGAACCGAGGGGCCACAGTGACGCTGTGGGGCCTTTTGGAAGCAACAGGACCCTGGTGGGAAGCCACGGGATGATTAATCCTGCACGAACCTGCTCCAGGTGGGCTCCTCTCTCCCGGCTTCCACAGGTGCTGCTAGGATCCCACTCCGGCACTGGCTTGGCACGGGCTCACGGCTTCCTTTGGCAATGGCTCTGCTCCAGGATGGCATGCTGCAGAGAATGCAGGTAGATTTTGTGCTCACTCCTGGCATGCAGCTGGACAATAAAGCCTGATCCAGCCCCCCCTCAGCATATGTCCGGCTCTGGCATTGGGGCGGGGCAACTTTGGGAGCAGCCCCAGCCCTGCTCCTGCTCCCGGCTGGGCACCCAGCTGCTGGGACACAGGTGTGTCCTGATGCCACCGTCTACTCCTTTGAGAAGGGGAGGACAGAGTGCATCAGGGAGTTTGGTGTGGCTTACATGCGGCAAGGAGAAGGTGCAGCCCCAAACTGGCTTTCACTTCTAGAACCTTTTGCTATTGCGGGAGCAGCTGCTGGAGCTTTTCAACCGAGCTGCAAGAGTGAAAAGTGTGATGGCATGTCTATCTGAGAAGGAAGGTTCGGTGCCGCAGCCTGTTGTGCACAATTTATATGCTGATAAGAGAAGGGGGTGCTTTTGCAACGTTTTCCTTCCTGACACTTCTGTCTCTGTGAGCTTTAGCTGCTTGGACTCAGGGATACCGAAGGTATGTGAAAGTGACTGGGATGCGAGAATCATGTTGCACAGGGAACAGGGAAGGTCAGCAAATGTTTCCTGTCCTGGCACATCTCTCAGTCTGAACTGCAGCTGCAGATGCTTCACTTCCGCCAAGGACTCTGCCACCTTGAGAGAAGGATGCGCTCTATGGAGTTGAGAAAGAAAGTGCGTCTCACTAGCTTCTTTCCTCTACTTCATAGACAGCAAAGGGGCTATGAAAGGCAGCACTGGCTTTTTGTTCTAGGACTTCTTCTTTACAAGCAGCTGCTGGATGTTTGGAAGGGGGTTTGGGATATGCAAAAATGAGAGGCTAAGATGGTAAGAGGGTAAGATGGAAGTCATCTGGCAAAAGCAGAGCTCACAAAAGGGCCAGCTGAGAAAGCTCTTGCTGCCTACAACTTCAACTGCACCCCTCAAAGCAGCAGCACACACGCTGCTCTCGGCACTTTCCTTCTCAGCTCTACGCACCATCCTAAGCCTTGCCTCTCCCACACTCAGGATCCAAAGACAACGGCACCAGGGACTGCTCACACACTAAAGGCACCAGGACAAAAGGCTCACCAGCTTGGCCTTTGCATTCCCGCTGACAGCTCCACAGCTTGAACCCAGAGAACTGCCTGCTGCCAACAGCCTTTCCAATCACTCTGAGCACCTCATGACAAGGAGTGTGGGGAATGAATCTCCAGCAGCCTCCTGCCCCAGGCTGTCCCCCGGGAGCAGCCCTGCTCCAGGCCGTGACTGCCACCTGCACAGCCAAAGGACCCAGAGCCGGTGTTACACACCACGGCTGTGCCTGGCACAGAGACACCAGTGGCCACACAAGTGGCCATGGCACTGTCCACACACAGTCCCTGCTGCTGCTCCCCCAGCCGCTGGCACCAACTCCCAGCCACCCACTCCTAAAGCCACGGGGCCCACTGGGACACTGCGGGGGCTCGTGGAAGCCAGCGGCCATTGTGACACAGCGGGGCTGCACAGAGCCCACGGTGCTTTGTGACCCGTGGCTCCCAGGAGAGCCTTTGTGATGCTGGGGAACTACAAGGAAGCCTGGCTCCTCTGTGACACCACCACAGAAGCTCAGGGGAGCCCTGGAGACCGTGCTGATGCTATTGAACCTGATGCAACCCTGCCTCCTCTGTGACACCACAGAAGCTCTTGGAGCCCTGGAGACCGTGGTGATGCTATGGAACCTGATGCAACCCTGCCTCCTCTGTGACACCACAGAACCTCTGGGAGCTCTGCAGACCGTGCTGATGCTATGGAACCTGATGCAACCCTGCCTCCACTGTGACACCACAGAAGCTCAGGGAGCCCTGGAGACTGTGGTGATGCTATGGAACCTGATGCAACCCTGCCTCCACTGTGACACCACAGAACCTCTGGGAGCCCTGGAGACCGTGCTGATGCTATGGAACCTGATGCAACCCTGCCTCCACTGTGACACCACAGAAGCTCGGGGAGCTCTGCAGACCGTGGGGATGCTGGCGAAGCTGACGGAACCCTGGGCACCACAGTGACGCTATGGAACCTGGTGGAACCGAGGGGCCACAGTGACGCTGTGGGGCCTTTTGGAAGCAACAGGACCCTGGTGGGAAGCCACGGGATGATTAATCCTGCACGAACCTGCTCCAGGTGGGCTCCTCTCTCCCGGCTTCCACAGGTGCTGCTAGGATCCCACTCCGGCACTGGCTTGGCACGGGCTCACGGCTTCCTTTGGCAATGGCTCTGCTCCAGGATGGCATGCTGCAGAGAATGCAGGTAGATTTTGTGCTCACTCCTGGCATGCAGCTGGACAATAAAGCCTGATCCAGCCCCCCCTCAGCATATGTCCGGCTCTGGCATTGGGGCGGGGCAACTTTGGGAGCAGCCCCAGCCCTGCTCCTGCTCCCGGCTGGGCACCCAGCTGCTGGGACACAGGTGTGTCCTGATGCCACCGTCTACTCCTTTGAGAAGGGGAGGACAGAGTGCATCAGGGAGTTTGGTGTGGCTTACATGCGGCAAGGAGAAGGTGCAGCCCCAAACTGGCTTTCACTTCTAGAACCTTTTGCTATTGCGGGAGCAGCTGCTGGAGCTTTTCAACCGAGCTGCAAGAGTGAAAAGTGTGATGGCATGTCTATCTGAGAAGGAAGGTTCGGTGCCGCAGCCTGTTGTGCACAATTTATATGCTGATAAGAGAAGGGGGTGCTTTTGCAACGTTTTCCTTCCTGACACTTCTGTCTCTGTGAGCTTTAGCTGCTTGGACTCAGGGATACCGAAGGTATGTGAAAGTGACTGGGATGCGAGAATCATGTTGCACAGGGAACAGGGAAGGTCAGCAAATGTTTCCTGTCCTGGCACATCTCTCAGTCTGAACTGCAGCTGCAGATGCTTCACTTCCGCCAAGGACTCTGCCACCTTGAGAGAAGGATGCGCTCTATGGAGTTGAGAAAGAAAGTGCGTCTCACTAGCTTCTTTCCTCTACTTCATAGACAGCAAAGGGGCTATGAAAGGCAGCACTGGCTTTTTGTTCTAGGACTTCTTCTTTACAAGCAGCTGCTGGATGTTTGGAAGGGGGTTTGGGATATGCAAAAATGAGAGGCTAAGATGGTAAGAGGGTAAGATGGAAGTCATCTGGCAAAAGCAGAGCTCACAAAAGGGCCAGCTGTGAAAGCTCTTGCTGCCTACAACTTCAACTGCACCCCTCAAAGCAGCAGCACACATGCTGCTCTCGGCACTTTCCTTCTCAGCTCTACGCACCATCCTAAGCCTTGCCTCTCCCACACTCAGGATCCAAAGACAACGGCACCAGGGACTGCTCACACACTAAAGGCACCAGGACAAAAGGCTCACCAGCTTGGCCTTTGCATTCCCGCTGACAGCTCCACAGCTTGAACCCAGAGAACTGCCTGCTGCCAACAGCCTTTCCAATCACTCTGAGCACCTCATGACAAGGAGTGTGGGGAATGAATCTCCAGCAGCCTCCTGCCCCAGGCTGTCCCCCGGGAGCAGCCCTGCTCCAGGCCGTGACTGCCACCTGCACAGCCAAAGGACCCAGAGCCGGTGTTACACACCACGGCTGTGCCTGGCACAGAGACACCAGTGGCCACACAAGTGGCCATGGCACTGTCCACACACAGTCCCTGCTGCTGCTCCCCCAGCCGCTGGCACCAACTCCCAGCCACCCACTCCTAAAGCCACGGGGCCCACTGGGACACTGCGGGGGCTCGTGGAAGCCAGCGGCCATTGTGACACAGCGGGGCTGCACAGAGCCCACGGTGCTTTGTGACCCGTGGCTCCCAGGTGAGCCTTTGTTGTTGGGGAAGATGAAACAGGAAAGCCTTATAAATATGATTGCCTAACAAAAGATTCTGGGAATATGAAAACTGTGAGCGACATCGAAATGAAGGCCATCTTTGAGATATAGAGTCTTAGTTACTGAACAACTGGAAAACAATGGTATAGCCGGCTGAAGGTAATCCCCTCTTGATTGAACAATACCCTCTGCTTGCAGACAGGTCCAAGGGTCAGAGCAGACCCTACTAGCTCAGCAGAAGGGGTCCAAAGAGTAGTTTTTAGAAGTTAAAATGTAACACTCTATGGTAATGTAAGAACTCTTATAGGCTGTATGTAAATGCTATAGGATTTGTACCTTGTATTAGATTGGCTACTGAGAATTAGAATATTCACTACAGAAGATGATTTATTGTATTGTAACAAGCTCCTCGCTCTCTTAACTCCTCTCCTCTTAGTAATGCTCTTCTCCTCTTAGTAACGCTCTTAGTAACTCTCTTAGTAGCTCTCTTAGTAATGCTCTTCTCCTCTTAGTAGCTCTCTTAGTAACTCTCTTGCTCTTCTTCTTCCTCTTAATTCAGCTCTCCTCTTAGTTTGTCTCTCTTGCTCTTTACACTCTTAGCTCTCAGCCTCTTGCTCTAGCTCTCTCGCTCACTCTCTCTCCCTCTCTTACACCTTGGGCCTGCTTGGAGCTGCAGCTGGCAGCTCTAAGCAGTGCCCCTGTACCCACGCCCTCTGCAATAAACTGCATGCTCCAAAGACCTGCTTATAGAGATCTCTCGTCGCCGTCCATCTCCAGCCGGGCCCGACCGAACCCACACCCTCATCACCATCATCGCCATCAATTTCGACAAACTGGCGCCCAAACGTGAGTGAAGGCCTGATTCAGCTTCTTCCACCTGTGAGAGACTTCGCCATGGACGGTAACTAAAAGACCAGTTATAGCCACCTGGAACGTGTCGTGAGCACGGCATACCGTTGCTGCGCAGCGTAAAAGCCGGAGCTCTATAACTCTGCTGAGGCAGCCCTCGAGCACGGGGAGCCGTTACTTCGTAGCAATTACCTGGAGCTCTCGGAGGGAGGAAATTGCCTGGCAGTCCTCGAGCACAGACGGCCACTGCTGCGCAGCGGTTACCTGGAGCTCTTTGAGGAAGTTTGCCGTGGTACCCCTCGAGCACGGACACGCTGCTAAGCAGTGCAGACCGGAGCTCTTAGGAGGGATCCAGCCGCGCGCCCGAGCACAGGCGGGTATTGCTCAGCACCGCCCGCGCTGGAGCTCTGAGTGGAGACACCTGCGAGGTCCCGAGCACGGAAAGCCGTTGCCAAGCGACGCCTGAAACCGGAGCTCTGAGGAGGGACCCGACAGCAGCGTCCTGAGCGCCGTGTGGAGAGCCTGGCCAGCCCCCCACGACGGACTTCTGATTAAGGACCCTGCCCCCTGCGACATCTAGGTGAGTATCATACTGGTCAATAATGGGACAAACTCACTCTGCCCATGACAGACATCTCTATAAACAACTTAAGTACTTACTAAGCTCCGGTCCAAGTCAATTACCTAAACAGGAGCTAAAAAACCTCTTAGAATGGACTCTGATTAATTTCCCAAATGCTGACCGTTCAGCCGTCTTTACAAGAGACTTCTGGGACACAGTTCGGGTTAAACTCTTTAATAATATCTCCCGCCGGGATTGGGCTGCCGCGGAGCTGGTCCCGGCTTGCAGAGCGCTCGTGGAGCTGTTTGCTGCGAAGGCGCCGCCCGCAGCAGCCACCTCGCCGGGTCCCGCTCCTGCTGCGAGCCCGCCCCTTGCCGCCGCGAGCCTGCAACCGGGCACGGCCCCCGCCCCGCCGCCGGACCTCACGGCTCCGGTACCCGCGGTCCAGCTGTCTCGTGCCGCCCCGCCCCACCCCCCCGCGGTCCCTGCACCGGTCACCCCTGCCCCACCGGACTCCACCGCCCCCCCCACCGCCCCCGTCATCTCCACCCCCACGGTCCCGTTAGTCCCTGCTGTCCCGCCTCTCGCGGCTCCGGTAGCCGCGGTCCGACTGACTCGTGCCGCCCCGCCCCCCGCCCCCGCTGTCCTGGCAGCCGTCACCCCTGTCCCACCGGACCCTACGACCCCCTCCACCGCTCCCCCCATCCCCGCCCCCCCCATCCCGTTCCTCCCTGCTGCCCCGGCTCCCGCGGTCCCCGCCCTCGGCTCCAGCGTCTTCGCGGCCCCGTCCCTCGCTCCTCCCACCCCGTCCGCCAGCGCCTTCGCGGCCCCGCCCCCCGCCGATAGCCCCGCGGGGCCAGCGGCTGCTCCCCAGCCACCTACGGGTCCTACCGCTCCCCTAGCCGCGCCTGTTATGGCTGTAGCCACCATCATAGCCGGCCCCCCGCAAAGCCAGGCGGCGACCCTTCTTCCAGCCCCCCAGGTCCCCCTCGCCGCCACCGACACGGCGCCGGTGGTGGTCAACGTCCCGTCCGCGGGACACGGAGCGCCCCAGCCCCGCCAGCCACCTGGTGCCGGCGCTGCAGCGCCTACACAGATGGCTGCTGCCTCTCCCGTGCCTGCCGCTGCTCCAGCCCCGTCTCCTGGCACCGCCGCGCCGGCAGCCACACCAGCCCAGCCTGCAAACTCCCAGCGGCAGCACGCCGCGGTCCAGCCGCCGACTGGCCCACCGTTCGCCATGGCCCCACCGCAACATACTCCCGCCGCCTCCACGCCGGCCCTCCCGCCTCCCGCAGCCCCGGGATCGTCTCCTGCCGACGGGACAGCCCTGCCACCTCCCGCTCTCCCCGACACACAGACAGCGGCCATCACAGTCCGCCACGTTGACCTGATGGCGCAACCCACGCACGCTCACACTTCTCCAACCACAGCACTGCTCACGGAACTAGCTCCGCCACCGCCCCCCACGGCTTTCACCTCGCCTTCAATAGAGCCACCCGCACCCCCTCGCCCGCTGCCGCGGAGCCGGTTGCTCGCGGCCCCCCCGCCTCCTCGCCCGCCACCGCGGAGATCGGCAGTGCCATCGCCGCCCCCGCCGGGGCCCTCCGGCACCGCACAGCTGTATCCCTCGGCTACCGCCGCCCAGCAACATCCCTCCGCGCAGCTCAGCCTCGCCTCACAAGCCGCAAACAGGGGGGGAACGGAGGGCAGTGGTGCAGCTCCAGTGGCAGGGAAGACGGAGAGCCGCTCTGCCCGAGCTGATGCTTTAAATCTAACACCAGGAAACCCTGAAAAGCAGCCAGATTTGTTTGCAATGAGCCCCAGAGTCCCGCCAGCGAGCGGCTGGGATCTTGCAACCCATAAGGAGAAAACGAGTTCTGAGAGTTTGTTAGCGCTACTTTCTGAATCAAAAAATCCTCCAAAGTGCTCAGATTATTCTCAATTAACAGATTGGCATGAAATAAGACTCCAAAGCTGTAAAGATGAAAGTCTATTAGCTAAGCCTGTGATAGCTAGCCAACAGCCTGACAGTCCCAAAACGTGGGTTCCCATCCCCACTCACGAAATTAAAGAACTAAGAAGGGCTGTAAGAGATAGTGGTATTTGCTCACCGTATCTTAAACAACTGCTAAAAAGTACCCTAAAAAGAACACATCAAACCCTAAAACGCATTTTAGATCAACAGAGAGGGGGAGAAGTCCAGGATACACCTCAAAGGAGGTTGAACAAGGCTTTGTATGTTTACAATTTTTTGAATAGCTCTGCAGAAGAGCCTGATCCCCCCATTTATAGACATTTTTTGAACAACAAAAAAGCAAAACTGAAAGAGCGCCCCCCAGTTTTGATTAAAAATCTAGACTCAGGAAAAATAGAAGGACCATACAATCTTATAATGTGGGGGAAGGGGTTTGCATGTGTTTCCACAGGTGAAGGAATCAAGTGGGTTCCAGCAAAAAACGTGAAGCCATACCTCGCATCAAAGCCTGCTGATGCCACCACACCAGCCAGTGACTCTGCAAGTGGAAGCCAGGAAGCAAGCACCCAGACCTGAACTGCGCAGAATCACCAGAAGAAAGTGATCTGCCAAAAACAGCTCAAGAAAAGAATGGAGTTTTCTCATTTGCGCGCGTGCATGTTGCTTTTATTCTTTTGTTTTAGTTTTTGTAGTGAAGCTTTACCTGTGAATCAACCAAAGACAAATGTCTGGGTTGCTTTAGCCAAATCCGCAGGCTCCGATACCATCTGTCTATCTGACACAAGCCCTGACAAACCTTTTTCAACCTGTTTAGTTGGAGTACCTCTTCCAGAAGGTTTTGATAATATTACTCTTGATAAGTATTGGCCATATGACGATCATCATGTATCTCCAACTCCCAGCCATAGACACCAAACTTATATTGATAATTCTAAAATTGATAAATCTGACCTTCAAGAGCTAGAAATCCTAGGTTCGTTAACTATGGATACCTGCTATTTCTTTCACTTTCAAGGAGAAAACGGTCCCCATTTAAATGTTACCCCATATCACCCAGCTTATAGCAATGTAACTTCTTGGTGTAGTCAAGTTAAGCTTCTTATATATGACGAACCTCATGCAGATCGTTTTAGCAAACTTCCTATTCGATTCCCCAGAGGAATTTGGCTCATCTGTGGAGACAGGGCCTGGCAAGGTATACCTTCAAAAATAGATGGTGGCCCTTGTGCTCTGGGACAACTTACAATTATTGCTCCCAGTGTCAAAGAGGTAATCAAAAAGAAAAGCAGAAAGATCAGATCTTCCTGGGGACATCAGTACGATAGTGACTGTGATAGTGACTTCCACCCTTGGAACTCTGGAAAATCAATTGTTGCAAGCATTTTTCTACCTCAGTTAAGCTCCTCAATTGCTTTAAAACAGTTAAACAAGTTGGGATGTTGGCTCAGCAAGGAGGTAAATGCCACCTCTACTATGATCAGTGATCTGTTAACCGATGAAGAGGCAGTCAGACATGCCACTTTACAAAATAGAGCTGCCGTTGATTATCTTTTATTAGCACATGGGCACGGCTGTGAAGATTTTGAAGGATTATGCTGTATGAACTTATCCGATCATTCTGTTTCCATTCACAAACAGCTACAAAACCTAAAGGATCTAGCTAACCAAATTAGAACAGATGACCCGTCTTGGCTGGACAGTTTGTTTGATGATTGGAGCTTTGCACCTTGGCTAAGGGAACTCTGTAAAATAGGCTTGATTATTCTAGTAGTAATAATTATAGTTTTAGTAGCAGTACCTTGTATGCTTCAGTGTGTGCAAAAAATAACGAGTAGGACTGTATCTAATATCTTAGTTGTTCATCAGAACGGGGGAGATGTTGGGGAAGATGAAACAGGAAAGCCTTATAAATATGATTGCCTAACAAAAGATTCTGGGAATATGAAAACTGTGAGCGACATCGAAATGAAGGCCATCTTTGAGATATAGAGTCTTAGTTACTGAACAACTGGAAAACAATGGTATAGCCGGCTGAAGGTAATCCCCTCTTGATTGAACAATACCCTCTGCTTGCAGACAGGTCCAAGGGTCAGAGCAGACCCTACTAGCTCAGCAGAAGGGGTCCAAAGAGTAGTTTTTAGAAGTTAAAATGTAACACTCTATGGTAATGTAAGAACTCTTATAGGCTGTATGTAAATGCTATAGGATTTGTACCTTGTATTAGATTGGCTACTGAGAATTAGAATATTCACTACAGAAGATGATTTATTGTATTGTAACAAGCTCCTCGCTCTCTTAACTCCTCTCCTCTTAGTAATGCTCTTCTCCTCTTAGTAACGCTCTTAGTAACTCTCTTAGTAGCTCTCTTAGTAATGCTCTTCTCCTCTTAGTAGCTCTCTTAGTAACTCTCTTGCTCTTCTTCTTCCTCTTAATTCAGCTCTCCTCTTAGTTTGTCTCTCTTGCTCTTTACACTCTTAGCTCTCAGCCTCTTGCTCTAGCTCTCTCGCTCACTCTCTCTCCCTCTCTTACACCTTGGGCCTGCTTGGAGCTGCAGCTGGCAGCTCTAAGCAGTGCCCCTGTACCCACGCCCTCTGCAATAAACTGCATGCTCCAAAGACCTGCTTATAGAGATCTCTCGTCGCCGTCCATCTCCAGCCGGGCCCGACCGAACCCACACCCTCATCACCATCATCGCCATCAATTTCGACATTTGTGATGCTGGGGAACTACAAGGAAGCCTGGCTCCTCTGTGACACCACCACAGAAGCTCAGGGGAGCCCTGGAGACCGTGCTGATGCTATGGAACCTGATGCAACCCTGCCTCCTCTGTGACACCACAGAAGCTCTTGGAGCCCTGGAGACCGTGGTGATGCTATGGAACCTGATGCAACCCTGCCTCCTCTGTGACACCACAGAACCTCTGGGAGCCCTGGAGACCGTGCTGATGCTATGGAACCTGATGCAACCCTGCCTCCACTGTGACACCACAGAAGCTCAGGGAGCCCTGGAGACTGTGGTGATGCTATGGAACCTGATGCAACCCTGCCTCCACTGTGACACCACAGAACCTCTGGGAGCCCTGGAGACCGTGCTGATGCTATGGAACCTGATGCAACCCTGCCTCCACTGTGACACCACAGAAGCTCGGGGAGCTCTGCAGACCGTGGGGATGCTGGCGAAGCTGACGGAACCCTGGGCACCACAGTGACGCTATGGAACCTGGTGGAACCGAGGGGCCACAGTGACACTGTGGGGCCTTTTGGAAGCAACAGGACCCTGGTGGGAAGCCACGGGATGATTAATCCTGCACGAACCTGCTCCAGGTGGGCTCCTCTCTCCCGGCTTCCACAGGTGCTGCTAGGATCCCACTCCGGCACTGGCTTGGCACGGGCTCACGGCTTCCTTTGGCAATGGCTCTGCTCCAGGATGGCATGCTGCAGAGAATGCAGGTAGATTTTGTGCTCACTCCTGGCATGCAGCTGGACAATAAAGCCTGATCCAGCCCCCCCTCAGCATATGTCCGGCTCTGGCATTGGGGCGGGGCAACTTTGGGAGCAGCCCCAGCCCTGCTCCTGCTCCCGGCTGGGCACCCAGCTGCTGGGACACAGGTGTGTCCTGATGCCACCGTCTACTCCTTTGAGAAGGGGAGGACAGAGTGCATCAGGGAGTTTGGTGTGGCTTACATGCGGCAAGGAGAAGGTGCAGCCCCAAACTGGCTTTCACTTCTAGAACCTTTTGCTATTGCGGGAGCAGCTGCTGGAGCTTTTCAACCGAGCTGCAAGAGTGAAAAGTGTGATGGCATGTCTATCTGAGAAGGAAGGTTCGGTGCCGCAGCCTGTTGTGCACAATTTATATGCTGATAAGAGAAGGGGGTGCTTTTGCAACGTTTTCCTTCCTGACACTTCTGTCTCTGTGAGCTTTAGCTGCTTGGACTCAGGGATACCGAAGGTATGTGAAAGTGACTGGGATGCGAGAATCATGTTGCACAGGGAACAGGGAAGGTCAGCAAATGTTTCCTGTCCTGGCACATCTCTCAGTCTGAACTGCAGCTGCAGATGCTTCACTTCCGCCAAGGACTCTGCCACCTTGAGAGAAGGATGCGCTCTATGGAGTTGAGAAAGAAAGTGCGTCTCACTAGCTTCTTTCCTCTACTTCATAGACAGCAAAGGGGCTATGAAAGGCAGCACTGGCTTTTTGTTCTAGGACTTCTTCTTTACAAGCAGCTGCTGGATGTTTGGAAGGGGGTTTGGGATATGCAAAAATGAGAGGCTAAGATGGTAAGAGGGTAAGATGGAAGTCATCTGGCAAAAGCAGAGCTCACAAAAGGGCCAGCTGAGAAAGCTCTTGCTGCCTACAACTTCAACTGCACCCCTCAAAGCAGCAGCACACACGCTGCTCTCGGCACTTTCCTTCTCAGCTCTACGCACCATCCTAAGCCTTGCCTCTCCCACACTCAGGATCCAAAGACAACGGCACCAGGGACTGCTCACACACTAAAGGCACCAGGACAAAAGGCTCACCAGCTTGGCCTTTGCATTCCCGCTGACAGCTCCACAGCTTGAACCCAGAGAACTGCCTGCTGCCAACAGCCTTTCCAATCACTCTGAGCACCTCATGACAAGGAGTGTGGGGAATGAATCTCCAGCAGCCTCCTGCCCCAGGCTGTCCCCCGGGAGCAGCCCTGCTCCAGGCCGTGACTGCCACCTGCACAGCCAAAGGACCCAGAGCCGGTGTTACACACCACGGCTGTGCCTGGCACAGAGACACCAGTGGCCACACAAGTGGCCATGGCACTGTCCACACACAGTCCCTGCTGCTGCTCCCCCAGCCGCTGGCACCAACTCCCAGCCACCCACTCCTAAAGCCACGGGGCCCACTGGGACACTGCGGGGGCTCGTGGAAGCCAGCGGCCATTGTGACACAGCGGGGCTGCACAGAGCCCACGGTGCTTTGTGACCCGTGGCTCCCAGGAGAGCCTTTGTGATGCTGGGGAACTACAAGGAAGCCTGGCTCCTCTGTGACACCACCACAGAAGCTCAGGGGAGCCCTGGAGACCGTGCTGATGCTATGGAACCTGATGCAACCCTGCCTCCTCTGTGACACCACAGAAGCTCTTGGAGCCCTGGAGACCGTGGTGATGCTATGGAACCTGATGCAACCCTGCCTCCTCTGTGACACCACAGAACCTCTGGGAGCCCTGGAGACCGTGCTGATGCTATGGAACCTGATGCAACCCTGCCTCCACTGTGACACCACAGAAGCTCAGGGAGCCCTGGAGACTGTGGTGATGCTATGGAACCTGATGCAACCCTGCCTCCACTGTGACACCACAGAACCTCTGGGAGCCCTGGAGACCGTGCTGATGCTATGGAACCTGATGCAACCCTGCCTCCACTGTGACACCACAGAAGCTCGGGGAGCTCTGCAGACCGTGGGGATGCTGGCGAAGCTGACGGAACCCTGGGCACCACAGTGACGCTATGGAACCTGGTGGAACCGAGGGGCCACAGTGACACTGTGGGGCCTTTTGGAAGCAACAGGACCCTGGTGGGAAGCCACGGGATGATTAATCCTGCACGAACCTGCTCCAGGTGGGCTCCTCTCTCCCGGCTTCCACAGGTGCTGCTAGGATCCCACTCCGGCACTGGCTTGGCACGGGCTCACGGCTTCCTTTGGCAATGGCTCTGCTCCAGGATGGCATGCTGCAGAGAATGCAGGTAGATTTTGTGCTCACTCCTGGCATGCAGCTGGACAATAAAGCCTGATCCAGCCCCCCCTCAGCATATGTCCGGCTCTGGCATTGGGGCGGGGCAACTTTGGGAGCAGCCCCAGCCCTGCTCCTGCTCCCGGCTGGGCACCCAGCTGCTGGGACACAGGTGTGTCCTGATGCCACCGTCTACTCCTTTGAGAAGGGGAGGACAGAGTGCATCAGGGAGTTTGGTGTGGCTTACATGCGGCAAGGAGAAGGTGCAGCCCCAAACTGGCTTTCACTTCTAGAACCTTTTGCTATTGCGGGAGCAGCTGCTGGAGCTTTTCAACCGAGCTGCAAGAGTGAAAAGTGTGATGGCATGTCTATCTGAGAAGGAAGGTTCGGTGCCGCAGCCTGTTGTGCACAATTTATATGCTGATAAGAGAAGGGGGTGCTTTTGGAACGTTTTCCTTCCTGACACTTCTGTCTCTGTGAGCTTTAGCTGCTTGGACTCAGGGATACCGAAGGTATGTGAAAGTGACTGGGATGCGAGAATCATGTTGCACAGGGAACAGGGAAGGTCAGCAAATGTTTCCTGTCCTGGCACATCTCTCAGTCTGAACTGCAGCTGCAGATGCTTCACTTCCGCCAAGGACTCTGCCACCTTGAGAGAAGGATGCGCTCTATGGAGTTGAGAAAGAAAGTGCGTCTCACTAGCTTCTTTCCTCTACTTCATAGACAGCAAAGGGGCTATGAAAGGCAGCACTGGCTTTTTGTTCTAGGACTTCTTCTTTACAAGCAGCTGCTGGATGTTTGGAAGGGGGTTTGGGATATGCAAAAATGAGAGGCTAAGATGGTAAGAGGGTAAGATGGAAGTCATCTGGCAAAAGCAGAGCTCACAAAAGGGCCAGCTGAGAAAGCTCTTGCTGCCTACAACTTCAACTGCACCCCTCAAAGCAGCAGCACACACGCTGCTCTCGGCACTTTCCTTCTCAGCTCTACGCACCATCCTAAGCCTTGCCTCTCCCACACTCAGGATCCAAAGACAACGGCACCAGGGACTGCTCACACACTAAAGGCACCAGGACAAAAGGCTCACCAGCTTGGCCTTTGCATTCCCGCTGACAGCTCCACAGCTTGAACCCAGAGAACTGCCTGCTGCCAACAGCCTTTCCAATCACTCTGAGCACCTCATGACAAGGAGTGTGGGGAATGAATCTCCAGCAGCCTCCTGCCCCAGGCTGTCCCCCGGGAGCAGCCCTGCTCCAGGCCGTGACTGCCACCTGCACAGCCAAAGGACCCAGAGCCGGTGTTACACACCACGGCTGTGCCTGGCACAGAGACACCAGTGGCCACACAAGTGGCCATGGCACTGTCCACACACAGTCCCTGCTGCTGCTCCCCCAGCCGCTGGCACCAACTCCCAGCCACCCACTCCTAAAGCCACGGGGCCCACTGGGACACTGCGGGGGCTCGTGGAAGCCAGCGGCCATTGTGACACAGCGGGGCTGCACAGAGCCCACGGTGCTTTGTGACCCGTGGCTCCCAGGAGAGCCTTTGTGATGCTGGGGAACTACAAGGAAGCCTGGCTCCTCTGTGACACCACCACAGAAGCTCAGGGGAGCCCTGGAGACCGTGCTGATGCTATGGAACCTGATGCAACCCTGCCTCCTCTGTGACACCACAGAAGCTCTTGGAGCCCTGGAGACCGTGGTGATGCTATGGAACCTGATGCAACCCTGCCTCCTCTGTGACACCACAGAACCTCTGGGAGCCCTGGAGACCGTGCTGATGCTATGGAACCTGATGCAACCCTGCCTCCACTGTGACACCACAGAAGCTCAGGGAGCCCTGGAGACTGTGGTGATGCTATGGAACCTGATGCAACCCTGCCTCCACTGTGACACCACAGAACCTCTGGGAGCCCTGGAGACCGTGCTGATGCTATGGAACCTGATGCAACCCTGCCTCCACTGTGACACCACAGAAGCTCGGGGAGCTCTGCAGACCGTGGGGATGCTGGCGAAGCTGACGGAACCCTGGGCACCACAGTGACGCTATGGAACCTGGTGGAACCGAGGGGCCACAGTGACACTGTGGGGCCTTTTGGAAGCAACAGGACCCTGGTGGGAAGCCACGGGATGATTAATCCTGCACGAACCTGCTCCAGGTGGGCTCCTCTCTCCCGGCTTCCACAGGTGCTGCTAGGATCCCACTCCGGCACTGGCTTGGCACGGGCTCACGGCTTCCTTTGGCAATGGCTCTGCTCCAGGATGGCATGCTGCAGAGAATGCAGGTAGATTTTGTGCTCACTCCTGGCATGCAGCTGGACAATAAAGCCTGATCCAGCCCCCCCTCAGCATATGTCCGGCTCTGGCATTGGGGCGGGGCAACTTTGGGAGCAGCCCCAGCCCTGCTCCTGCTCCCGGCTGGGCACCCAGCTGCTGGGACACAGGTGTGTCCTGATGCCACCGTCTACTCCTTTGAGAAGGGGAGGACAGAGTGCATCAGGGAGTTTGGTGTGGCTTACATGCGGCAAGGAGAAGGTGCAGCCCCAAACTGGCTTTCACTTCTAGAACCTTTTGCTATTGCGGGAGCAGCTGCTGGAGCTTTTCAACCGAGCTGCAAGAGTGAAAAGTGTGATGGCATGTCTATCTGAGAAGGAAGGTTCGGTGCCGCAGCCTGTTGTGCACAATTTATATGCTGATAAGAGAAGGGGGTGCTTTTGCAACGTTTTCCTTCCTGACACTTCTGTCTCTGTGAGCTTTAGCTGCTTGGACTCAGGGATACCGAAGGTATGTGAAAGTGACTGGGATGCGAGAATCATGTTGCACAGGGAACAGGGAAGGTCAGCAAATGTTTCCTGTCCTGGCACATCTCTCAGTCTGAACTGCAGCTGCAGATGCTTCACTTCCGCCAAGGACTCTGCCACCTTGAGAGAAGGATGCGCTCTATGGAGTTGAGAAAGAAAGTGCGTCTCACTAGCTTCTTTCCTCTACTTCATAGACAGCAAAGGGGCTATGAAAGGCAGCACTGGCTTTTTGTTCTAGGACTTCTTCTTTACAAGCAGCTGCTGGATGTTTGGAAGGGGGTTTGGGATATGCAAAAATGAGAGGCTAAGATGGTAAGAGGGTAAGATGGAAGTCATCTGGCAAAAGCAGAGCTCACAAAAGGGCCAGCTGAGAAAGCTCTTGCTGCCTACAACTTCAACTGCACCCCTCAAAGCAGCAGCACACACGCTGCTCTCGGCACTTTCCTTCTCAGCTCTACGCACCATCCTAAGCCTTGCCTCTCCCACACTCAGGATCCAAAGACAACGGCACCAGGGACTGCTCACACACTAAAGGCACCAGGACAAAAGGCTCACCAGCTTGGCCTTTGCATTCCCGCTGACAGCTCCACAGCTTGAACCCAGAGAACTGCCTGCTGCCAACAGCCTTTCCAATCACTCTGAGCACCTCATGACAAGGAGTGTGGGGAATGAATCTCCAGCAGCCTCCTGCCCCAGGCTGTCCCCCGGGAGCAGCCCTGCTCCAGGCCGTGACTGCCACCTGCACAGCCAAAGGACCCAGAGCCGGTGTTACACACCACGGCTGTGCCTGGCACAGAGACACCAGTGGCCACACAAGTGGCCATGGCACTGTCCACACACAGTCCCTGCTGCTGCTCCCCCAGCCGCTGGCACCAACTCCCAGCCACCCACTCCTAAAGCCACGGGGCCCACTGGGACACTGCGGGGGCTCGTGGAAGCCAGCGGCCATTGTGACACAGCGGGGCTGCACAGAGCCCACGGTGCTTTGTGACCCGTGGCTCCCAGGAGAGCCTTTGTGATGCTGGGGAACTACAAGGAAGCCTGCCTCCTCTGTGACACCACCACAGAAGCTCAGGGGAGCCCTGGAGACCGTGCTGATGCTATGGAACCTGATGCAACCCTGCCTCCTCTGTGACACCACAGAAGCTCTTGGAGCCCTGGAGACCGTGGTGATGCTATGGAACCTGATGCAACCCTGCCTCCTCTGTGACACCACAGAACCTCTGGGAGCCCTGGAGACCGTGCTGATGCTATGGAACCTGATGCAACCCTGCCTCCACTGTGACACCACAGAAGCTCAGGGAGCCCTGGAGACTGTGGTGATGCTATGGAACCTGATGCAACCCTGCCTCCACTGTGACACCACAGAACCTCTGGGAGCCCTGGAGACCGTGCTGATGCTATGGAACCTGATGCAACCCTGCCTCCACTGTGACACCACAGAAGCTCGGGGAGCTCTGCAGACCGTGGGGATGCTGGCGAAGCTGACGGAACCCTGGGCACCACAGTGACGCTATGGAACCTGGTGGAACCGAGGGGCCACAGTGACGCTGTGGGGCCTTTTGGAAGCAACAGGACCCTGGTGGGAAGCCACGGGATGATTAATCCTGCACGAACCTGCTCCAGGTGGGCTCCTCTCTCCCGGCTTCCACAGGTGCTGCTAGGATCCCACTCCGGCACTGGCTTGGCACGGGCTCACGGCTTCCTTTGGCAATGGCTCTGCTCCAGGATGGCATGCTGCAGAGAATGCAGGTAGATTTTGTGCTCACTCCTGGCATGCAGCTGGACAATAAAGCCTGATCCAGCCCCCCCTCAGCATATGTCCGGCTCTGGCATTGGGGCGGGGCAACTTTGGGAGCAGCCCCAGCCCTGCTCCTGCTCCCGGCTGGGCACCCAGCTGCTGGGACACAGGTGTGTCCTGATGCCACCGTCTACTCCTTTGAGAAGGGGAGGACAGAGTGCATCAGGGAGTTTGGTGTGGCTTACATGCGGCAAGGAGAAGGTGCAGCCCCAAACTGGCTTTCACTTCTAGAACCTTTTGCTATTGCGGGAGCAGCTGCTGGAGCTTTTCAACCGAGCTGCAAGAGTGAAAAGTGTGATGGCATGTCTATCTGAGAAGGAAGGTTCGGTGCCGCAGCCTGTTGTGCACAATTTATATGCTGATAAGAGAAGGGGGTGCTTTTGCAACGTTTTCCTTCCTGACACTTCTGTCTCTGTGAGCTTTAGCTGCTTGGACTCAGGGATACCGAAGGTATGTGAAAGTGACTGGGATGCGAGAATCATGTTGCACAGGGAACAGGGAAGGTCAGCAAATGTTTCCTGTCCTGGCACATCTCTCAGTCTGAACTGCAGCTGCAGATGCTTCACTTCCGCCAAGGACTCTGCCACCTTGAGAGAAGGATGCGCTCTATGGAGTTGAGAAAGAAAGTGCGTCTCACTAGCTTCTTTCCTCTACTTCATAGACAGCAAAGGGGCTATGAAAGGCAGCACTGGCTTTTTGTTCTAGGACTTCTTCTTTACAAGCAGCTGCTGGATGTTTGGAAGGGGGTTTGGGATATGCAAAAATGAGAGGCTAAGATGGTAAGAGGGTAAGATGGAAGTCATCTGGCAAAAGCAGAGCTCACAAAAGGGCCAGCTGAGAAAGCTCTTGCTGCCTACAACTTCAACTGCACCCCTCAAAGCAGCAGCACACACGCTGCTCTCGGCACTTTCCTTCTCAGCTCTACGCACCATCCTAAGCCTTGCCTCTCCCACACTCAGGATCCAAAGACAACGGCACCAGGGACTGCTCACACACTAAAGGCACCAGGACAAAAGGCTCACCAGCTTGGCCTTTGCATTCCCGCTGACAGCTCCACAGCTTGAACCCAGAGAACTGCCTGCTGCCAACAGCCTTTCCAATCACTCTGAGCACCTCATGACAAGGAGTGTGGGGAATGAATCTCCAGCAGCCTCCTGCCCCAGGCTGTCCCCCGGGAGCAGCCCTGCTCCAGGCCGTGACTGCCACCTGCACAGCCAAAGGACCCAGAGCCGGTGTTACACACCACGGCTGTGCCTGACACAGAGACACCAGTGGCCACACAAGTGGCCATGGCACTGTCCACACACAGTCCCTGCTGCTGCTCCCCCAGCCGCTGGCACCAACTCCCAGCCACCCACTCCTAAAGCCACGGGGCCCACTGGGACACTGCGGGGGCTCGTGGAAGCCAGCGGCCATTGTGACACAGCGGGGCTGCACAGAGCCCACGGTGCTTTGTGACCCGTGGCTCCCAGGAGAGCCTTTGTGATGCTGGGGAACTACAAGGAAGCCTGGCTCCTCTGTGACACCACCACAGAAGCTCAGGGGAGCCCTGGAGACCGTGCTGATGCTATTGAACCTGATGCAACCCTGCCTCCTCTGTGACACCACAGAAGCTCTTGGAGCCCTGGAGACCGTGGTGATGCTATGGAACCTGATGCAACCCTGCCTCCTCTGTGACACCACAGAACCTCTGGGAGCTCTGCAGACCGTGCTGATGCTATGGAACCTGATGCAACCCTGCCTCCACTGTGACACCACAGAAGCTCAGGGAGCCCTGGAGACTGTGGTGATGCTATGGAACCTGATGCAACCCTGCCTCCACTGTGACACCACAGAACCTCTGGGAGCCCTGGAGACCGTGCTGATGCTATGGAACCTGATGCAACCCTGCCTCCACTGTGACACCACAGAAGCTCGGGGAGCTCTGCAGACCGTGGGGATGCTGGCGAAGCTGACGGAACCCTGGGCACCACAGTGACGCTATGGAACCTGGTGGAACCGAGGGGCCACAGTGACGCTGTGGGGCCTTTTGGAAGCAACAGGACCCTGGTGGGAAGCCACGGGATGATTAATCCTGCACGAACCTGCTCCAGGTGGGCTCCTCTCTCCCGGCTTCCACAGGTGCTGCTAGGATCCCACTCCGGCACTGGCTTGGCACGGGCTCACGGCTTCCTTTGGCAATGGCTCTGCTCCAGGATGGCATGCTGCAGAGAATGCAGGTAGATTTTGTGCTCACTCCTGGCATGCAGCTGGACAATAAAGCCTGATCCAGCCCCCCCTCAGCATATGTCCGGCTCTGGCATTGGGGCGGGGCAACTTTGGGAGCAGCCCCAGCCCTGCTCCTGCTCCCGGCTGGGCACCCAGCTGCTGGGACACAGGTGTGTCCTGATGCCACCGTCTACTCCTTTGAGAAGGGGAGGACAGAGTGCATCAGGGAGTTTGGTGTGGCTTACATGCGGCAAGGAGAAGGTGCAGCCCCAAACTGGCTTTCACTTCTAGAACCTTTTGCTATTGCGGGAGCAGCTGCTGGAGCTTTTCAACCGAGCTGCAAGAGTGAAAAGTGTGATGGCATGTCTATCTGAGAAGGAAGGTTCGGTGCCGCAGCCTGTTGTGCACAATTTATATGCTGATAAGAGAAGGGGGTGCTTTTGCAACGTTTTCCTTCCTGACACTTCTGTCTCTGTGAGCTTTAGCTGCTTGGACTCAGGGATACCGAAGGTATGTGAAAGTGACTGGGATGCGAGAATCATGTTGCACAGGGAACAGGGAAGGTCAGCAAATGTTTCCTGTCCTGGCACATCTCTCAGTCTGAACTGCAGCTGCAGATGCTTCACTTCCGCCAAGGACTCTGCCACCTTGAGAGAAGGATGCGCTCTATGGAGTTGAGAAAGAAAGTGCGTCTCACTAGCTTCTTTCCTCTACTTCATAGACAGCAAAGGGGCTATGAAAGGCAGCACTGGCTTTTTGTTCTAGGACTTCTTCTTTACAAGCAGCTGCTGGATGTTTGGAAGGGGGTTTGGGATATGCAAAAATGAGAGGCTAAGATGGTAAGAGGGTAAGATGGAAGTCATCTGGCAAAAGCAGAGCTCACAAAAGGGCCAGCTGTGAAAGCTCTTGCTGCCTACAACTTCAACTGCACCCCTCAAAGCAGCAGCACACATGCTGCTCTCGGCACTTTCCTTCTCAGCTCTACGCACCATCCTAAGCCTTGCCTCTCCCACACTCAGGATCCAAAGACAACGGCACCAGGGACTGCTCACACACTAAAGGCACCAGGACAAAAGGCTCACCAGCTTGGCCTTTGCATTCCCGCTGACAGCTCCACAGCTTGAACCCAGAGAACTGCCTGCTGCCAACAGCCTTTCCAATCACTCTGAGCACCTCATGACAAGGAGTGTGGGGAATGAATCTCCAGCAGCCTCCTGCCCCAGGCTGTCCCCCGGGAGCAGCCCTGCTCCAGGCCGTGACTGCCACCTGCACAGCCAAAGGACCCAG
This sequence comes from Aphelocoma coerulescens, assembly GCF_041296385.1. Lineage (NCBI taxonomy): Eukaryota > Metazoa > Chordata > Aves > Passeriformes > Corvidae > Aphelocoma > Aphelocoma coerulescens. Next base: position 173,423 of record NW_027183598.1, read on the forward strand.
AGCCGGTGTTACACACCACGGCTGTGCCTGGCACAGAGACACCAGTGGCCACACAAGTGGCCATGGCACTGTCCACACACAGTCCCTGCTGCTGCTCCCCCAGCCGCTGGCACCAACTCCCAGCCACCCACTCCTAAAGCCACGGGGCCCACTGGGACACTGCGGGGGCTCGTGGAAGCCAGCGGCCATTGTGACACAGCGGGGCTGCACAGAGCCCACGGTGCTTTGTGACCCGTGGCTCCCAGGTGAGCCTTTGTTGTTGGGGAAGATGAAACAGGAAAGCCTTATAAATATGATTGCCTAACAAAAGATTCTGGGAATATGAAAACTGTGAGCGACATCGAAATGAAGGCCATCTTTGAGATATAGAGTCTTAGTTACTGAACAACTGGAAAACAATGGTATAGCCGGCTGAAGGTAATCCCCTCTTGATTGAACAATACCCTCTGCTTGCAGACAGGTCCAAGGGTCAGAGCAGACCCTACTAGCTCAGCAGAAGGGGTCCAAAGAGTAGTTTTTAGAAGTTAAAATGTAACACTCTATGGTAATGTAAGAACTCTTATAGGCTGTATGTAAATGCTATAGGATTTGTACCTTGTATTAGATTGGCTACTGAGAATTAGAATATTCACTACAGAAGATGATTTATTGTATTGTAACAAGCTCCTCGCTCTCTTAACTCCTCTCCTCTTAGTAATGCTCTTCTCCTCTTAGTAACGCTCTTAGTAACTCTCTTAGTAGCTCTCTTAGTAATGCTCTTCTCCTCTTAGTAGCTCTCTTAGTAACTCTCTTGCTCTTCTTCTTCCTCTTAATTCAGCTCTCCTCTTAGTTTGTCTCTCTTGCTCTTTACACTCTTAGCTCTCAGCCTCTTGCTCTAGCTCTCTCGCTCACTCTCTCTCCCTCTCTTACACCTTGGGCCTGCTTGGAGCTGCAGCTGGCAGCTCTAAGCAGTGCCCCTGTACCCACGCCCTCTGCAATAAACTGCATGCTCCAAAGACCTGCTTATAGAGATCTCTCGTCGCCGTCCATCTCCAGCCGGGCCCGACCGAACCCACACCCTCATCACCATCATCGCCATCAATTTCGACAAACTGGCGCCCAAACGTGAGTGAAGGCCTGATTCAGCTTCTTCCACCTGTGAGAGACTTCGCCATGGACGGTAACTAAAAGACCAGTTATAGCCACCTGGAACGTGTCGTGAGCACGGCATACCGTTGCTGCGCAGCGTAAAAGCCGGAGCTCTATAACTCTGCTGAGGCAGCCCTCGAGCACGGGGAGCCGTTACTTCGTAGCAATTACCTGGAGCTCTCGGAGGGAGGAAATTGCCTGGCAGTCCTCGAGCACAGACGGCCACTGCTGCGCAGCGGTTACCTGGAGCTCTTTGAGGAAGTTTGCCGTGGTACCCCTCGAGCACGGACACGCTGCTAAGCAGTGCAGACCGGAGCTCTTAGGAGGGATCCAGCCGCGCGCCCGAGCACAGGCGGGTATTGCTCAGCACCGCCCGCGCTGGAGCTCTGAGTGGAGACACCTGCGAGGTCCCGAGCACGGAAAGCCGTTGCCAAGCGACGCCTGAAACCGGAGCTCTGAGGAGGGACCCGACAGCAGCGTCCTGAGCGCCGTGTGGAGAGCCTGGCCAGCCCCCCACGACGGACTTCTGATTAAGGACCCTGCCCCCTGCGACATCTAGGTGAGTATCATACTGGTCAATAATGGGACAAACTCACTCTGCCCATGACAGACATCTCTATAAACAACTTAAGTACTTACTAAGCTCCGGTCCAAGTCAATTACCTAAACAGGAGCTAAAAAACCTCTTAGAATGGACTCTGATTAATTTCCCAAATGCTGACCGTTCAGCCGTCTTTACAAGAGACTTCTGGGACACAGTTCGGGTTAAACTCTTTAATAATATCTCCCGCCGGGATTGGGCTGCCGCGGAGCTGGTCCCGGCTTGCAGAGCGCTCGTGGAGCTGTTTGCTGCGAAGGCGCCGCCCGCAGCAGCCACCTCGCCGGGTCCCGCTCCTGCTGCGAGCCCGCCCCTTGCCGCCGCGAGCCTGCAACCGGGCACGGCCCCCGCCCCGCCGCCGGACCTCACGGCTCCGGTACCCGCGGTCCAGCTGTCTCGTGCCGCCCCGCCCCACCCCCCCGCGGTCCCTGCACCGGTCACCCCTGCCCCACCGGACTCCACCGCCCCCCCCACCGCCCCCGTCATCTCCACCCCCACGGTCCCGTTAGTCCCTGCTGTCCCGCCTCTCGCGGCTCCGGTAGCCGCGGTCCGACTGACTCGTGCCGCCCCGCCCCCCGCCCCCGCTGTCCTGGCAGCCGTCACCCCTGTCCCACCGGACCCTACGACCCCCTCCACCGCTCCCCCCATCCCCGCCCCCCCCATCCCGTTCCTCCCTGCTGCCCCGGCTCCCGCGGTCCCCGCCCTCGGCTCCAGCGTCTTCGCGGCCCCGTCCCTCGCTCCTCCCACCCCGTCCGCCAGCGCCTTCGCGGCCCCGCCCCCCGCCGATAGCCCCGCGGGGCCAGCGGCTGCTCCCCAGCCACCTACGGGTCCTACCGCTCCCCTAGCCGCGCCTGTTATGGCTGTAGCCACCATCATAGCCGGCCCCCCGCAAAGCCAGGCGGCGACCCTTCTTCCAGCCCCCCAGGTCCCCCTCGCCGCCACCGACACGGCGCCGGTGGTGGTCAACGTCCCGTCCGCGGGACACGGAGCGCCCCAGCCCCGCCAGCCACCTGGTGCCGGCGCTGCAGCGCCTACACAGATGGCTGCTGCCTCTCCCGTGCCTGCCGCTGCTCCAGCCCCGTCTCCTGGCACCGCCGCGCCGGCAGCCACACCAGCCCAGCCTGCAAACTCCCAGCGGCAGCACGCCGCGGTCCAGCCGCCGACTGGCCCACCGTTCGCCATGGCCCCACCGCAACATACTCCCGCCGCCTCCACGCCGGCCCTCCCGCCTCCCGCAGCCCCGGGATCGTCTCCTGCCGACGGGACAGCCCTGCCACCTCCCGCTCTCCCCGACACACAGACAGCGGCCATCACAGTCCGCCACGTTGACCTGATGGCGCAACCCACGCACGCTCACACTTCTCCAACCACAGCACTGCTCACGGAACTAGCTCCGCCACCGCCCCCCACGGCTTTCACCTCGCCTTCAATAGAGCCACCCGCACCCCCTCGCCCGCTGCCGCGGAGCCGGTTGCTCGCGGCCCCCCCGCCTCCTCGCCCGCCACCGCGGAGATCGGCAGTGCCATCGCCGCCCCCGCCGGGGCCCTCCGGCACCGCACAGCTGTATCCCTCGGCTACCGCCGCCCAGCAACATCCCTCCGCGCAGCTCAGCCTCGCCTCACAAGCCGCAAACAGGGGGGGAACGGAGGGCAGTGGTGCAGCTCCAGTGGCAGGGAAGACGGAGAGCCGCTCTGCCCGAGCTGATGCTTTAAATCTAACACCAGGAAACCCTGAAAAGCAGCCAGATTTGTTTGCAATGAGCCCCAGAGTCCCGCCAGCGAGCGGCTGGGATCTTGCAACCCATAAGGAGAAAACGAGTTCTGAGAGTTTGTTAGCGCTACTTTCTGAATCAAAAAATCCTCCAAAGTGCTCAGATTATTCTCAATTAACAGATTGGCATGAAATAAGACTCCAAAGCTGTAAAGATGAAAGTCTATTAGCTAAGCCTGTGATAGCTAGCCAACAGCCTGACAGTCCCAAAACGTGGGTTCCCATCCCCACTCACGAAATTAAAGAACTAAGAAGGGCTGTAAGAGATAGTGGTATTTGCTCACCGTATCTTAAACAACTGCTAAAAAGTACCCTAAAAAGAACACATCAAACCCTAAAACGCATTTTAGATCAACAGAGAGGGGGAGAAGTCCAGGATACACCTCAAAGGAGGTTGAACAAGGCTTTGTATGTTTACAATTTTTTGAATAGCTCTGCAGAAGAGCCTGATCCCCCCATTTATAGACATTTTTTGAACAACAAAAAAGCAAAACTGAAAGAGCGCCCCCCAGTTTTGATTAAAAATCTAGACTCAGGAAAAATAGAAGGACCATACAATCTTATAATGTGGGGGAAGGGGTTTGCATGTGTTTCCACAGGTGAAGGAATCAAGTGGGTTCCAGCAAAAAACGTGAAGCCATACCTCGCATCAAAGCCTGCTGATGCCACCACACCAGCCAGTGACTCTGCAAGTGGAAGCCAGGAAGCAAGCACCCAGACCTGAACTGCGCAGAATCACCAGAAGAAAGTGATCTGCCAAAAACAGCTCAAGAAAAGAATGGAGTTTTCTCATTTGCGCGCGTGCATGTTGCTTTTATTCTTTTGTTTTAGTTTTTGTAGTGAAGCTTTACCTGTGAATCAACCAAAGACAAATGTCTGGGTTGCTTTAGCCAAATCCGCAGGCTCCGATACCATCTGTCTATCTGACACAAGCCCTGACAAACCTTTTTCAACCTGTTTAGTTGGAGTACCTCTTCCAGAAGGTTTTGATAATATTACTCTTGATAAGTATTGGCCATATGACGATCATCATGTATCTCCAACTCCCAGCCATAGACACCAAACTTATATTGATAATTCTAAAATTGATAAATCTGACCTTCAAGAGCTAGAAATCCTAGGTTCGTTAACTATGGATACCTGCTATTTCTTTCACTTTCAAGGAGAAAACGGTCCCCATTTAAATGTTACCCCATATCACCCAGCTTATAGCAATGTAACTTCTTGGTGTAGTCAAGTTAAGCTTCTTATATATGACGAACCTCATGCAGATCGTTTTAGCAAACTTCCTATTCGATTCCCCAGAGGAATTTGGCTCATCTGTGGAGACAGGGCCTGGCAAGGTATACCTTCAAAAATAGATGGTGGCCCTTGTGCTCTGGGACAACTTACAATTATTGCTCCCAGTGTCAAAGAGGTAATCAAAAAGAAAAGCAGAAAGATCAGATCTTCCTGGGGACATCAGTACGATAGTGACTGTGATAGTGACTTCCACCCTTGGAACTCTGGAAAATCAATTGTTGCAAGCATTTTTCTACCTCAGTTAAGCTCCTCAATTGCTTTAAAACAGTTAAACAAGTTGGGATGTTGGCTCAGCAAGGAGGTAAATGCCACCTCTACTATGATCAGTGATCTGTTAACCGATGAAGAGGCAGTCAGACATGCCACTTTACAAAATAGAGCTGCCGTTGATTATCTTTTATTAGCACATGGGCACGGCTGTGAAGATTTTGAAGGATTATGCTGTATGAACTTATCCGATCATTCTGTTTCCATTCACAAACAGCTACAAAACCTAAAGGATCTAGCTAACCAAATTAGAACAGATGACCCGTCTTGGCTGGACAGTTTGTTTGATGATTGGAGCTTTGCACCTTGGCTAAGGGAACTCTGTAAAATAGGCTTGATTATTCTAGTAGTAATAATTATAGTTTTAGTAGCAGTACCTTGTATGCTTCAGTGTGTGCAAAAAATAACGAGTAGGACTGTATCTAATATCTTAGTTGTTCATCAGAACGGGGGAGATGTTGGGGAAGATGAAACAGGAAAGCCTTATAAATATGATTGCCTAACAAAAGATTCTGGGAATATGAAAACTGTGAGCGACATCGAAATGAAGGCCATCTTTGAGATATAGAGTCTTAGTTACTGAACAACTGGAAAACAATGGTATAGCCGGCTGAAGGTAATCCCCTCTTGATTGAACAATACCCTCTGCTTGCAGACAGGTCCAAGGGTCAGAGCAGACCCTACTAGCTCAGCAGAAGGGGTCCAAAGAGTAGTTTTTAGAAGTTAAAATGTAACACTCTATGGTAATGTAAGAACTCTTATAGGCTGTATGTAAATGCTATAGGATTTGTACCTTGTATTAGATTGGCTACTGAGAATTAGAATATTCACTACAGAAGATGATTTATTGTATTGTAACAAGCTCCTCGCTCTCTTAACTCCTCTCCTCTTAGTAATGCTCTTCTCCTCTTAGTAACGCTCTTAGTAACTCTCTTAGTAGCTCTCTTAGTAATGCTCTTCTCCTCTTAGTAGCTCTCTTAGTAACTCTCTTGCTCTTCTTCTTCCTCTTAATTCAGCTCTCCTCTTAGTTTGTCTCTCTTGCTCTTTACACTCTTAGCTCTCAGCCTCTTGCTCTAGCTCTCTCGCTCACTCTCTCTCCCTCTCTTACACCTTGGGCCTGCTTGGAGCTGCAGCTGGCAGCTCTAAGCAGTGCCCCTGTACCCACGCCCTCTGCAATAAACTGCATGCTCCAAAGACCTGCTTATAGAGATCTCTCGTCGCCGTCCATCTCCAGCCGGGCCCGACCGAACCCACACCCTCATCACCATCATCGCCATCAATTTCGACATTTGTGATGCTGGGGAACTACAAGGAAGCCTGGCTCCTCTGTGACACCACCACAGAAGCTCAGGGGAGCCCTGGAGACCGTGCTGATGCTATGGAACCTGATGCAACCCTGCCTCCTCTGTGACACCACAGAAGCTCTTGGAGCCCTGGAGACCGTGGTGATGCTATGGAACCTGATGCAACCCTGCCTCCTCTGTGACACCACAGAACCTCTGGGAGCCCTGGAGACCGTGCTGATGCTATGGAACCTGATGCAACCCTGCCTCCACTGTGACACCACAGAAGCTCAGGGAGCCCTGGAGACTGTGGTGATGCTATGGAACCTGATGCAACCCTGCCTCCACTGTGACACCACAGAACCTCTGGGAGCCCTGGAGACCGTGCTGATGCTATGGAACCTGATGCAACCCTGCCTCCACTGTGACACCACAGAAGCTCGGGGAGCTCTGCAGACCGTGGGGATGCTGGCGAAGCTGACGGAACCCTGGGCACCACAGTGACGCTATGGAACCTGGTGGAACCGAGGGGCCACAGTGACACTGTGGGGCCTTTTGGAAGCAACAGGACCCTGGTGGGAAGCCACGGGATGATTAATCCTGCACGAACCTGCTCCAGGTGGGCTCCTCTCTCCCGGCTTCCACAGGTGCTGCTAGGATCCCACTCCGGCACTGGCTTGGCACGGGCTCACGGCTTCCTTTGGCAATGGCTCTGCTCCAGGATGGCATGCTGCAGAGAATGCAGGTAGATTTTGTGCTCACTCCTGGCATGCAGCTGGACAATAAAGCCTGATCCAGCCCCCCCTCAGCATATGTCCGGCTCTGGCATTGGGGCGGGGCAACTTTGGGAGCAGCCCCAGCCCTGCTCCTGCTCCCGGCTGGGCACCCAGCTGCTGGGACACAGGTGTGTCCTGATGCCACCGTCTACTCCTTTGAGAAGGGGAGGACAGAGTGCATCAGGGAGTTTGGTGTGGCTTACATGCGGCAAGGAGAAGGTGCAGCCCCAAACTGGCTTTCACTTCTAGAACCTTTTGCTATTGCGGGAGCAGCTGCTGGAGCTTTTCAACCGAGCTGCAAGAGTGAAAAGTGTGATGGCATGTCTATCTGAGAAGGAAGGTTCGGTGCCGCAGCCTGTTGTGCACAATTTATATGCTGATAAGAGAAGGGGGTGCTTTTGCAACGTTTTCCTTCCTGACACTTCTGTCTCTGTGAGCTTTAGCTGCTTGGACTCAGGGATACCGAAGGTATGTGAAAGTGACTGGGATGCGAGAATCATGTTGCACAGGGAACAGGGAAGGTCAGCAAATGTTTCCTGTCCTGGCACATCTCTCAGTCTGAACTGCAGCTGCAGATGCTTCACTTCCGCCAAGGACTCTGCCACCTTGAGAGAAGGATGCGCTCTATGGAGTTGAGAAAGAAAGTGCGTCTCACTAGCTTCTTTCCTCTACTTCATAGACAGCAAAGGGGCTATGAAAGGCAGCACTGGCTTTTTGTTCTAGGACTTCTTCTTTACAAGCAGCTGCTGGATGTTTGGAAGGGGGTTTGGGATATGCAAAAATGAGAGGCTAAGATGGTAAGAGGGTAAGATGGAAGTCATCTGGCAAAAGCAGAGCTCACAAAAGGGCCAGCTGAGAAAGCTCTTGCTGCCTACAACTTCAACTGCACCCCTCAAAGCAGCAGCACACACGCTGCTCTCGGCACTTTCCTTCTCAGCTCTACGCACCATCCTAAGCCTTGCCTCTCCCACACTCAGGATCCAAAGACAACGGCACCAGGGACTGCTCACACACTAAAGGCACCAGGACAAAAGGCTCACCAGCTTGGCCTTTGCATTCCCGCTGACAGCTCCACAGCTTGAACCCAGAGAACTGCCTGCTGCCAACAGCCTTTCCAATCACTCTGAGCACCTCATGACAAGGAGTGTGGGGAATGAATCTCCAGCAGCCTCCTGCCCCAGGCTGTCCCCCGGGAGCAGCCCTGCTCCAGGCCGTGACTGCCACCTGCACAGCCAAAGGACCCAGAGCCGGTGTTACACACCACGGCTGTGCCTGGCACAGAGACACCAGTGGCCACACAAGTGGCCATGGCACTGTCCACACACAGTCCCTGCTGCTGCTCCCCCAGCCGCTGGCACCAACTCCCAGCCACCCACTCCTAAAGCCACGGGGCCCACTGGGACACTGCGGGGGCTCGTGGAAGCCAGCGGCCATTGTGACACAGCGGGGCTGCACAGAGCCCACGGTGCTTTGTGACCCGTGGCTCCCAGGAGAGCCTTTGTGATGCTGGGGAACTACAAGGAAGCCTGGCTCCTCTGTGACACCACCACAGAAGCTCAGGGGAGCCCTGGAGACCGTGCTGATGCTATGGAACCTGATGCAACCCTGCCTCCTCTGTGACACCACAGAAGCTCTTGGAGCCCTGGAGACCGTGGTGATGCTATGGAACCTGATGCAACCCTGCCTCCTCTGTGACACCACAGAACCTCTGGGAGCCCTGGAGACCGTGCTGATGCTATGGAACCTGATGCAACCCTGCCTCCACTGTGACACCACAGAAGCTCAGGGAGCCCTGGAGACTGTGGTGATGCTATGGAACCTGATGCAACCCTGCCTCCACTGTGACACCACAGAACCTCTGGGAGCCCTGGAGACCGTGCTGATGCTATGGAACCTGATGCAACCCTGCCTCCACTGTGACACCACAGAAGCTCGGGGAGCTCTGCAGACCGTGGGGATGCTGGCGAAGCTGACGGAACCCTGGGCACCACAGTGACGCTATGGAACCTGGTGGAACCGAGGGGCCACAGTGACACTGTGGGGCCTTTTGGAAGCAACAGGACCCTGGTGGGAAGCCACGGGATGATTAATCCTGCACGAACCTGCTCCAGGTGGGCTCCTCTCTCCCGGCTTCCACAGGTGCTGCTAGGATCCCACTCCGGCACTGGCTTGGCACGGGCTCACGGCTTCCTTTGGCAATGGCTCTGCTCCAGGATGGCATGCTGCAGAGAATGCAGGTAGATTTTGTGCTCACTCCTGGCATGCAGCTGGACAATAAAGCCTGATCCAGCCCCCCCTCAGCATATGTCCGGCTCTGGCATTGGGGCGGGGCAACTTTGGGAGCAGCCCCAGCCCTGCTCCTGCTCCCGGCTGGGCACCCAGCTGCTGGGACACAGGTGTGTCCTGATGCCACCGTCTACTCCTTTGAGAAGGGGAGGACAGAGTGCATCAGGGAGTTTGGTGTGGCTTACATGCGGCAAGGAGAAGGTGCAGCCCCAAACTGGCTTTCACTTCTAGAACCTTTTGCTATTGCGGGAGCAGCTGCTGGAGCTTTTCAACCGAGCTGCAAGAGTGAAAAGTGTGATGGCATGTCTATCTGAGAAGGAAGGTTCGGTGCCGCAGCCTGTTGTGCACAATTTATATGCTGATAAGAGAAGGGGGTGCTTTTGGAACGTTTTCCTTCCTGACACTTCTGTCTCTGTGAGCTTTAGCTGCTTGGACTCAGGGATACCGAAGGTATGTGAAAGTGACTGGGATGCGAGAATCATGTTGCACAGGGAACAGGGAAGGTCAGCAAATGTTTCCTGTCCTGGCACATCTCTCAGTCTGAACTGCAGCTGCAGATGCTTCACTTCCGCCAAGGACTCTGCCACCTTGAGAGAAGGATGCGCTCTATGGAGTTGAGAAAGAAAGTGCGTCTCACTAGCTTCTTTCCTCTACTTCATAGACAGCAAAGGGGCTATGAAAGGCAGCACTGGCTTTTTGTTCTAGGACTTCTTCTTTACAAGCAGCTGCTGGATGTTTGGAAGGGGGTTTGGGATATGCAAAAATGAGAGGCTAAGATGGTAAGAGGGTAAGATGGAAGTCATCTGGCAAAAGCAGAGCTCACAAAAGGGCCAGCTGAGAAAGCTCTTGCTGCCTACAACTTCAACTGCACCCCTCAAAGCAGCAGCACACACGCTGCTCTCGGCACTTTCCTTCTCAGCTCTACGCACCATCCTAAGCCTTGCCTCTCCCACACTCAGGATCCAAAGACAACGGCACCAGGGACTGCTCACACACTAAAGGCACCAGGACAAAAGGCTCACCAGCTTGGCCTTTGCATTCCCGCTGACAGCTCCACAGCTTGAACCCAGAGAACTGCCTGCTGCCAACAGCCTTTCCAATCACTCTGAGCACCTCATGACAAGGAGTGTGGGGAATGAATCTCCAGCAGCCTCCTGCCCCAGGCTGTCCCCCGGGAGCAGCCCTGCTCCAGGCCGTGACTGCCACCTGCACAGCCAAAGGACCCAGAGCCGGTGTTACACACCACGGCTGTGCCTGGCACAGAGACACCAGTGGCCACACAAGTGGCCATGGCACTGTCCACACACAGTCCCTGCTGCTGCTCCCCCAGCCGCTGGCACCAACTCCCAGCCACCCACTCCTAAAGCCACGGGGCCCACTGGGACACTGCGGGGGCTCGTGGAAGCCAGCGGCCATTGTGACACAGCGGGGCTGCACAGAGCCCACGGTGCTTTGTGACCCGTGGCTCCCAGGAGAGCCTTTGTGATGCTGGGGAACTACAAGGAAGCCTGGCTCCTCTGTGACACCACCACAGAAGCTCAGGGGAGCCCTGGAGACCGTGCTGATGCTATGGAACCTGATGCAACCCTGCCTCCTCTGTGACACCACAGAAGCTCTTGGAGCCCTGGAGACCGTGGTGATGCTATGGAACCTGATGCAACCCTGCCTCCTCTGTGACACCACAGAACCTCTGGGAGCCCTGGAGACCGTGCTGATGCTATGGAACCTGATGCAACCCTGCCTCCACTGTGACACCACAGAAGCTCAGGGAGCCCTGGAGACTGTGGTGATGCTATGGAACCTGATGCAACCCTGCCTCCACTGTGACACCACAGAACCTCTGGGAGCCCTGGAGACCGTGCTGATGCTATGGAACCTGATGCAACCCTGCCTCCACTGTGACACCACAGAAGCTCGGGGAGCTCTGCAGACCGTGGGGATGCTGGCGAAGCTGACGGAACCCTGGGCACCACAGTGACGCTATGGAACCTGGTGGAACCGAGGGGCCACAGTGACACTGTGGGGCCTTTTGGAAGCAACAGGACCCTGGTGGGAAGCCACGGGATGATTAATCCTGCACGAACCTGCTCCAGGTGGGCTCCTCTCTCCCGGCTTCCACAGGTGCTGCTAGGATCCCACTCCGGCACTGGCTTGGCACGGGCTCACGGCTTCCTTTGGCAATGGCTCTGCTCCAGGATGGCATGCTGCAGAGAATGCAGGTAGATTTTGTGCTCACTCCTGGCATGCAGCTGGACAATAAAGCCTGATCCAGCCCCCCCTCAGCATATGTCCGGCTCTGGCATTGGGGCGGGGCAACTTTGGGAGCAGCCCCAGCCCTGCTCCTGCTCCCGGCTGGGCACCCAGCTGCTGGGACACAGGTGTGTCCTGATGCCACCGTCTACTCCTTTGAGAAGGGGAGGACAGAGTGCATCAGGGAGTTTGGTGTGGCTTACATGCGGCAAGGAGAAGGTGCAGCCCCAAACTGGCTTTCACTTCTAGAACCTTTTGCTATTGCGGGAGCAGCTGCTGGAGCTTTTCAACCGAGCTGCAAGAGTGAAAAGTGTGATGGCATGTCTATCTGAGAAGGAAGGTTCGGTGCCGCAGCCTGTTGTGCACAATTTATATGCTGATAAGAGAAGGGGGTGCTTTTGCAACGTTTTCCTTCCTGACACTTCTGTCTCTGTGAGCTTTAGCTGCTTGGACTCAGGGATACCGAAGGTATGTGAAAGTGACTGGGATGCGAGAATCATGTTGCACAGGGAACAGGGAAGGTCAGCAAATGTTTCCTGTCCTGGCACATCTCTCAGTCTGAACTGCAGCTGCAGATGCTTCACTTCCGCCAAGGACTCTGCCACCTTGAGAGAAGGATGCGCTCTATGGAGTTGAGAAAGAAAGTGCGTCTCACTAGCTTCTTTCCTCTACTTCATAGACAGCAAAGGGGCTATGAAAGGCAGCACTGGCTTTTTGTTCTAGGACTTCTTCTTTACAAGCAGCTGCTGGATGTTTGGAAGGGGGTTTGGGATATGCAAAAATGAGAGGCTAAGATGGTAAGAGGGTAAGATGGAAGTCATCTGGCAAAAGCAGAGCTCACAAAAGGGCCAGCTGAGAAAGCTCTTGCTGCCTACAACTTCAACTGCACCCCTCAAAGCAGCAGCACACACGCTGCTCTCGGCACTTTCCTTCTCAGCTCTACGCACCATCCTAAGCCTTGCCTCTCCCACACTCAGGATCCAAAGACAACGGCACCAGGGACTGCTCACACACTAAAGGCACCAGGACAAAAGGCTCACCAGCTTGGCCTTTGCATTCCCGCTGACAGCTCCACAGCTTGAACCCAGAGAACTGCCTGCTGCCAACAGCCTTTCCAATCACTCTGAGCACCTCATGACAAGGAGTGTGGGGAATGAATCTCCAGCAGCCTCCTGCCCCAGGCTGTCCCCCGGGAGCAGCCCTGCTCCAGGCCGTGACTGCCACCTGCACAGCCAAAGGACCCAGAGCCGGTGTTACACACCACGGCTGTGCCTGGCACAGAGACACCAGTGGCCACACAAGTGGCCATGGCACTGTCCACACACAGTCCCTGCTGCTGCTCCCCCAGCCGCTGGCACCAACTCCCAGCCACCCACTCCTAAAGCCACGGGGCCCACTGGGACACTGCGGGGGCTCGTGGAAGCCAGCGGCCATTGTGACACAGCGGGGCTGCACAGAGCCCACGGTGCTTTGTGACCCGTGGCTCCCAGGAGAGCCTTTGTGATGCTGGGGAACTACAAGGAAGCCTGGCTCCTCTGTGACACCACCACAGAAGCTCAGGGGAGCCCTGGAGACCGTGCTGATGCTATTGAACCTGATGCAACCCTGCCTCCTCTGTGACACCACAGAAGCTCTTGGAGCCCTGGAGACCGTGGTGATGCTATGGAACCTGAGGCAACCCTGCCTCCTCTGTGACACCACAGAACCTCTGGGAGCCCTGGAGACCGTGCTGATGCTATGGAACCTGATGCAACCCTGCCTCCACTGTGACACCACAGAAGCTCAGGGAGCCCTGGAGACTGTGGTGATGCTATGGAACCTGATGCAACCCTGCCTCCACTGTGACACCACAGAACCTCTGGGAGCCCTGGAGACCGTGCTGATGCTATGGAACCTGATGCAACCCTGCCTCCACTGTGACACCACAGAAGCTCGGGGAGCTCTGCAGACCGTGGGGATGCTGGCGAAGCTGACGGAACCCTGGGCACCACAGTGACGCTATGGAACCTGGTGGAACCGAGGGGCCACAGTGACACTGTGGGGCCTTTTGGAAGCAACAGGACCCTGGTGGGAAGCCACGGGATGATTAATCCTGCACGAACCTGCTCCAGGTGGGCTCCTCTCTCCCGGCTTCCACAGGTGCTGCTAGGATCCCACTCCGGCACTGGCTTGGCACGGGCTCACGGCTTCCTTTGGCAATGGCTCTGCTCCAGGATGGCATGCTGCAGAGAATGCAGGTAGATTTTGTGCTCACTCCTGGCATGCAGCTGGACAATAAAGCCTGATCCAGCCCCCCTTCAGCATATGTCCGGCTCTGGCATTGGGGCGGGGCAACTTTGGGAGCAGCCCCAGCCCTGCTCCTGCTCCCGGCTGGGCACCCAGCTGCTGGGACACAGGTGTGTCCTGATGCCACCGTCTACTCCTTTGAGAAGGGGAGGACAGAGTGCATCAGGGAGTTTGGTGTGGCTTACATGCGGCAAGGAGAAGGTGCAGCCCCAAACTGGCTTTCACTTCTAGAACCTTTTGCTATTGCGGGAGCAGCTGCTGGAGCTTTTCAACCGAGCTGCAAGAGTGAAAAGTGTGATGGCATGTCTATCTGAGAAGGAAGGTTCGGTGCCGCAGCCTGTTGTGCACAATTTATATGCTGATAAGAGAAGGGGGTGCTTTTGGAACGTTTTCCTTCCTGACACTTCTGTCTCTGTGAGCTTTAGCTGCTTGGACTCAGGGATACCGAAGGTATGTGAAAGTGACTGGGATGCGAGAATCATGTTGCACAGGGAACAGGGAAGGTCAGCAAATGTTTCCTGTCCTGGCACATCTCTCAGTCTGAACTGCAGCTGCAGATGCTTCACTTCCGCCAAGGACTCTGCCACCTTGAGAGAAGGATGCGCTCTATGGAGTTGAGAAAGAAAGTGCGTCTCACTAGCTTCTTTCCTCTACTTCATAGACAGCAAAGGGGCTATGAAAGGCAGCACTGGCTTTTTGTTCTAGGACTTCTTCTTTACAAGCAGCTGCTGGATGTTTGGAAGGGGGTTTGGGATATGCAAAAATGAGAGGCTAAGATGGTAAGAGGGTAAGATGGAAGTCATCTGGCAAAAGCAGAGCTCACAAAAGGGCCAGCTGAGAAAGCTCTTGCTGCCTACAACTTCAACTGCACCCCTCAAAGCAGCAGCACACACGCTGCTCTCGGCACTTTCCTTCTCAGCTCTACGCACCATCCTAAGCCTTGCCTCTCCCACACTCAGGATCCAAAGACAACGGCACCAGGGACTGCTCACACACTAAAGGCACCAGGACAAAAGGCTCACCAGCTTGGCCTTTGCATTCCCGCTGACAGCTCCACAGCTTGAACCCAGAGAACTGCCTGCTGCCAACAGCCTTTCCAATCACTCTGAGCACCTCATGACAAGGAGTGTGGGGAATGAATCTCCAGCAGCCTCCTGCCCCAGGCTGTCCCCCGGGAGCAGCCCTGCTCCAGGCCGTGACTGCCACCTGCACAGCCAAAGGACCCAGAGCCGGTGTTACACACCACGGCTGTGCCTGGCACAGAGACACCAGTGGCCACACAAGTGGCCATGGCACTGTCCACACACAGTCCCTGCTGCTGCTCCCCCAGCCGCTGGCACCAACTCCCAGCCACCCACTCCTAAAGCCACGGGGCCCACTGGGACACTGCGGGGGCTCGTGGAAGCCAGCGGCCATTGTGACACAGCGGGGCTGCACAGAGCCCACGGTGCTTTGTGACCCGTGGCTCCCAGGAGAGCCTTTGTGATGCTGGGGAACTACAAGGAAGCCTGGCTCCTCTGTGACACCACCACAGAAGCTCAGGGGAGCCCTGGAGACCGTGCTGATGCTATTGAACCTGATGCAACCCTGCCTCCTCTGTGACACCACAGAAGCTCTTGGAGCCCTGGAGACCGTGCTGATGCTATGGAACCTGATGCAACCCTGCCTCCTCTGTGACACCACAGAACCTCTGGGAGCCCTGGAGACCGTGCTGATGCTATGGAACCTGATGCAACCCTGCCTCCACTGTGACACCACAGAAGCTCAGGGAGCCCTGGAGACTGTGGTGATGCTATGGAACCTGATGCAACCCTGCCTCCACTGTGACACCACAGAACCTCTGGGAGCCCTGGAGACCGTGCTGATGCTATGGAACCTGATGCAACCCTGCCTCCACTGTGACACCACAGAAGCTCGGGGAGCTCTGCAGACCGTGGGGATGCTGGCGAAGCTGACGGAACCCTGGGCACCACAGTGACGCTATGGAACCTGGTGGAACCGAGGGGCCACAGTGACACTGTGGGGCCTTTTGGAAGCAACAGGACCCTGGTGGGAAGCCACGGGATGATTAATCCTGCACGAACCTGCTCCAGGTGGGCTCCTCTCTCCCGGCTTCCACAGGTGCTGCTAGGATCCCACTCCGGCACTGGCTTGGCACGGGCTCACGGCTTCCTTTGGCAATGGCTCTGCTCCAGGATGGCATGCTGCAGAGAATGCAGGTAGATTTTGTGCTCACTCCTGGCATGCAGCTGGACAATAAAGCCTGATCCAGCCCCCCCTCAGCATATGTCCGGCTCTGGCATTGGGGCGGGGCAACTTTGGGAGCAGCCCCAGCCCTGCTCCTGCTCCCGGCTGGGCACCCAGCTGCTGGGACACAGGTGTGTCCTGATGCCACCGTCTACTCCTTTGAGAAGGGGAGGACAGAGTGCATCAGGGAGTTTGGTGTGGCTTACATGCGGCAAGGAGAAGGTGCAGCCCCAAACTGGCTTTCACTTCTAGAACCTTTTGCTATTGCGGGAGCAGCTGCTGGAGCTTTTCAACCGAGCTGCAAGAGTGAAAAGTGTGATGGCATGTCTATCTGAGAAGGAAGGTTCGGTGCCGCAGCCTGTTGTGCACAATTTATATGCTGATAAGAGAAGGGGGTGCTTTTGCAACGTTTTCCTTCCTGACACTTCTGTCTCTGTGAGCTTTAGCTGCTTGGACTCAGGGATACCGAAGGTATGTGAAAGTGACTGGGATGCGAGAATCATGTTGCACAGGGAACAGGGAAGGTCAGCAAATGTTTCCTGTCCTGGCACATCTCTCAGTCTGAACTGCAGCTGCAGATGCTTCACTTCCGCCAAGGACTCTGCCACCTTGAGAGAAGGATGCGCTCTATGGAGTTGAGAAAGAAAGTGCGTCTCACTAGCTTCTTTCCTCTACTTCATAGACAGCAAAGGGGCTATGAAAGGCAGCACTGGCTTTTTGTTCTAGGACTTCTTCTTTACAAGCAGCTGCTGGATGTTTGGAAGGGGGTTTGGGATATGCAAAAATGAGAGGCTAAGATGGTAAGAGGGTAAGATGGAAGTCATCTGGCAAAAGCAGAGCTCACAAAAGGGCCAGCTGAGAAAGCTCTTGCTG